>NC_050518.1:2128197-2152720 GCF_002922805.2 Oryzias melastigma
GCTTTTTTCAGTTTTTTAAGGCTGTTTTGAAGTTTAGCTATGTCTTCAGCTACATGCTAGGTGTTTAGGCCATTTTAAAAATGTTTTTTAGGCTAATTTGGCATTTAGCTAATATTTTAGATTACTATGAGCTTTAACGTTTTCAGCTATCAGTGTCAGTTGCCAAATTCAGCTTATAGCATTTACACTAGCATAATCGGTTATGCTATATATCTAGTTCATAATTATGTTAAAAAGTTTGGGTTGTAAAAATGTAGTTTTAGAGTGTTCAATAAATGTTTATCCTGTGGTGTGTTTTGGATTGTGGCCCTTGTCCGATTGAGTTTGACCCCCCTGCTTTAAAGCACAGTCAAGTAGTCTCAAAGTGTCTCAAAGCTTGACTTTGAATGTGTTTTCATTGTCTCAGGTGGAGTTGGCTCTTTGGGATACAGCCGGTCAGGAGGACTACGACAGGCTGAGGCCTCTCTCCTACCCAGACACTGATGTCATCCTCATGTGTTTCTCTATAGACAGTCCTGACAGCTTGGGTTAGTGCACACCACACACGCACACTGAAGCGTAACGTCTGACGTCACATTCCTATGCAAATCTTTGTTTCACTTCCCCATCATTTTAATGTTCCTCGGGGGTTATTTATAGGTTTGTAGATTGTGACATCAATTGTTGGGAAACAAAAAGAACTTCTTGAAAGTTTGAATGTAGACCTCAACATGTTATTCGTGAAATGTACTTTCTTTGTTAAACCTGAACACCCTCAATAGTTTGTTTTCTTCTTTTTAAAATGACAGAAAACATCCCAGAGAAGTGGACTCCAGAGGTCAAACACTTCTGTCCAAATGTCCCCATCATCCTGGTCGGAAACAAGAAAGACCTCCGTAACGATGAGCACACTCGCAGAGAGCTGGCCAAAATGAAGCAGGTAGCGTACCTTTTTTGTTTGCTTAGAATAACTCTGCAACAAAAATGAAGAAATGTTGAGACAGTTGTACACCTGATTAATGCTACAGATAGCAATATGATAGCCACCGCGTGATGGAGAGGTGCCGCTTGATTTTCTTTATTTTTTAATCAGACATTTACATATCATCACCGAGTTGCCGGCTGGCAATGCTGGCTGTGGCCGCCCTGCTGCCGCCACGCAGCCTCAAAATGTGCCTGGGCGGTCACCGACTGGTCATCATAAAACTTTGGCTTTTTTTTATTTTATTTTTTTTAAACCTCCATGGGCACTAAATGCATCTGCTGCCTGCGAATTCTGCGTGGCCATCTGCCAAATTCATGAATTCCTGGTGGCAGACGAGACGCTGAAAATCATTAGCCGGAAGCAGAAACTCCACAAGATTTTAGAGCTGTAGCCACTTTTATTAAAGCTTTTAAATGTAAATAAACTGTTTAGTCTTCAGAAGTAGCTTGAAATGTGCCAAAAGAGGGGAAACACTTTATAAATGTCAAAGAGGACATTTGACATCGGAGCTTTAGCTCCAGACAAGCGTTTGACCGCAGTTAACTTCAACCCTTTTTACATGATCAAGTGAATCTGCTTATTCTGTCGTGGAGAAAAGCAGATTTGCGCCAGTATAAAAAGGCTTTATATTACTAAATTGTTGCATATCGGTGATAAGCTGCTTTAAAGTGTTGCTTACCAGCGAAAAACTGCTTTTCTCTACAGATCAGCTGCTTCACATTGATCGTGTTAGGAGTTACAGTATGTCAAAGAGCATTGTAGGTTTTAACTGAGACCCCTCAGGTGTTAAAGGCTCAAAGGTTAAAACGCAAAAAAAAAAAAGTTACTGTTCAGGTCGATGGTTATATTAGTCCTTTTTTAAACCATAATATGCAGCATGGGTGGTCTCGATGTTACGGCTCTGGACTTCCTTCCGGATAAATTTCCTGAAAAACTTGCCTTTAGGCTTGGGGCTGGGTGTCCATGATTTCCAGAGACGATTCGCTTCACCAGAGCCTGGATCGATTTCATTCCGGCCTTTTTCAGTTCTTTTGATTCACTCATTTTAATTTAATTCTGTTCTGAGTTTAGACAATTTACACATTTAGACACATTTGTTTAGAAATACATTAATAATCTAAATATTTCCTTAAAAGAGTTCAGAAAATTCAGTTTTTATATATGTTCATTGAATCAGCAATGAATGTTTAGGTCGACCGAGTGTTAGCATTAGCCGTCCTATGGGAGATGCCAATAAACCTTAGCATCAAGCTAGCAGACTATATCTTTATGTTCTGAATCGATTTATATTTGTATGAATTGATTATTGATCTGTTGAGCTTAAATCAATTCTAATTGATTTTATAAACCCAGCCCTATTTTGGTCGCCACGCGGTGACATTTTGTGATACGTGACCGAATCCTAACCCTCCCCTCTGCTTTTCCCCCACAGGAGCCTGTGAAGTCAGAGGAAGGCCGGGACATGGCCGGACGCATCGCAGCTTTCGGTTACATGGAGTGCTCTGCCAAGACCAAGGACGGCGTACGAGAGGTGTTTGAGATGGCCACCAGAGCGGCGCTCCAGGCCCGCCGCGGAAAGAAGAGCAATAAATGCGTGCTGCTGTAAAAACAGCAGGCGTATACGGACTATTTGAACCCTGGCTGGTGCGCCTGGGGCGAGGGCTCGGGAGGGGGGGTGGGAAGAGTGAGGCAAAGGTCTACCACTGTAAACGGGCTGTCTGATGGACTCATTTACTCTGGGACTTGGGTTTGGGAATCTGGAAAGGAGAGGAATGGGTGAGCTGACTCGCTGTCAACCGTCTGTCTTCACCTGTGGGTGTGCCATCAGGTTGGGAAAAATTGACACCAGCTACCTGCGAAGAGTTGGTGCTTTTAGTCTTTTCAAGCCACATACACGTTAGGATAAGAAGTTGCTCCCAGTTTTCGTTTAAAAGCTGACCGCTACGTTGGTCAAGAGTACAGAACGGTTTAGTCCTTTCTGGGTGAGTTGACAGGAGCTGAAGGACTGTGCATTACATGAGAAACAGGCTATTCCTCCCACATTATTCATTCATGGATTTATCTTTGACGCCAAATGAATTTGCTGCTGGTTGCATCCTAATTACCAGCACTCCTACAAGCTGATTTATGAATAAGAGCTTTTGAAAGTTGAATGGTATTAGAGAAGTCCCATGCTATTTTTTTATTTTATTTAAATTCAGAGGTGATGTGTTCACGTGCACAGCTCGGTGCCACCTCGTCTTACTGCTGTTAATTCTGCTCACAGATTCCAATGAAGCTCCACTCTGGAGATGATCTGCTAAAGGTTCAGTTTGAAGGCAAAAATCGCTGAAAGCTGGTTTTAGATGTTATTCGGAGTCTTGACTGCAGCTTTGGTCTGAAAAATGTTCACTTCAGAGCAGCTCTGGAAACCTTCCATAGCGACTGCTCCTCTTTGTTCTGAAGAGGCGATGAGTCAGCACCTGCAGTTGTTGTCGCTGAATCTAAGAAAAATGCGAGTGAATCCCGGCTGTACTGGGTGACGATGGGGATGTTCTGAGCAGCACCGTCATCCTCCTCTTCCTCGGGTTTAGACCGGGACAAAGAGAAAGGAAAGGGCTGTTTACTCGCACACAAGTACTCAAGACGTGTAAAACCTGAACAGACAAAAGTGGCTCGTAGATTCATTTATATACCTTTTATTTAATTGAACTGTTGGGAACAGCTTTTAGAATTTTTGAGACAAAAGTTGACTCCTCGTCCTTGAAGTGAGTCTTCAGAAATATCAGGTTGGATCATCAAAAGTATTTAAAACTTCATTTTGTTTTTCTTCTATTTCGGAGAATCAATCACCAGCTCGTAGTGACAGTTTGAACAAAGATCTCAAAGTTGTAGATTTCTGTTCTTTTTCCTGGTCCCAAAGCCAGTCTTTGTTTTGTACTTTTTGTTCCAAGCTTTTAAATATGTCAACAGTATTTTAAACAAAATAGGGGGGAAGACTAGTACTCATTTATTAATGCTTTAGTTCTTTCTTTATTATGGGGCGCTTTATCTGCATTTCTATAAAGTAGGTTTGGAAGTCCTGTCCATTATTCTGTCCAGGTTTTTGTTGAGCAGTCAGGAGAACGGCCGGCCTCTCAGCTGCCTGTTCAAAATCATTGCTAGGATCACCAGTGCTGTCTATTTTTTTTTTTTAAATATACAATACTGGGCAAAAAGACAACATTTAAAAGCAACTCAAGTTTATTCTACTTTTTTATTTCTGAAATCTTTCTTGTCATTTTAAATCCTGACGTTTGGAATGCTGAAACAGTGACATAAACAAAGAAACAGGAAAACCACGCTGTATGCAAAAGTCTGTAAATATGAAATGTGGGTTTGTTCATACTAGAATATTCACATGCACATGACTGGAAACTGTATTTGTAAACTAGCTTTGGTTTGTGTAATAAATTACTTTCTATAACCTCCAGTTCTTTTTCATTGTAGTTTTAAGCTCTAAGGAGGAGAAAGGTTGAACACGAACGAAAAAAAGAGAGATTAGCAGCTTTTTTGATGATTTATTTTGAAGAAAAAAAAAATTAAAACAGCTGTTTAATCACTAAACAGAGATTTGGGGATTTCCAATTAAAACATCCATATCAGAACTCCCAAGGTTGTCTCTAAACAAAAATGGATTTAATTGATTTTCTGTCCAACCGTCTTTACATTGAGATGTGTCTTTGCCCATTTTTAAATTATGTGTCAAGACTGTATTTTTATTTAATCTTTTATTGGGGAAAATGATTGTAACATTCATATTTAAAATAAAGAAAACATTTGTGCACATTTTGTTTTTTCTTTCTCCTGAAGTTGAGGCAAAAATGATTAAAAATCCGAAACTTAAAGCTTCAGTCGCACCAAATGGAGGAAAACCCTATTGTAAGGCATGGTGGTGGTAGTATCATTTTTTAAGGTTTATGAAAAACTAAAGAATTTTATTTTTTTTAAAGCTCCTTTCCACTGAAATAAACGATGCTTGACACAGCTGTTACTGAAGAATGGAGAGGTAACAAATATCCTCATTAAGTATGACTCAGGTAAAAGTAACCGTCATTTTGTCTGCTAGGAAAATACCAGCACTTATCTCTTTAGATTTCCCAGCATCCCCTGCACTGAGGCCTGTGAGTGTGGGAGGCTGGGGTGAGGCGGCTTCAGCCTGTGTGGGATGATATTGGTAGCTGTGAAGTTAGAAAGCCGGCATCTGCGATTGTGTTTGCAGAACGAGGAGTCGCTCCGTGTCCAACGGAATGCCGGGGTTGTGTAAGCTCTGCCGCGGAGAAATAAACCCCTCTCAGATGAAGTCAAACTTACATAAGTTAGATAAAATATGCGGTTTGAAGTATTGTCAGCTCCAAATGCTGCAGAAGATTTTAAAAGTACACAGAAACACTGAGTGGTGGTGGAGGAGCAGCAGATCTAATTTTGCTCTCTCTGTTTACAGGCGAACGCAGAAACATAATAACAGGAATGAAGCAATTAAACCTGTGACTCACATTTGCTTAATAATCCCGAACCTTGAGGCAAATATTTTAACGATGGGCTTCTGGAGGATGGAAGAACACAGTGTGGCATATTTTAAGGTGAGGAGGAAGGATAAATATGCAGGAAATGGGAGTGTGGGCAGAAGGTGGACGTCCCTGTGGCGGACTATAAAAGGGATAGTGGGTGGATGTGAGGAAGGAGCAGGTTGGCTCGTGCTTTTCTGAGCTCCCTGTGAAATTAGCGTCCTCTTTTAAGAGGCCACTTTGTGTCTTTAGCGCAGCAGAAATAGAATCAGGCAGAACCCCTGTTAGTTTTTTAATTGTCAGCTTGAAAAAAACGAGAAGCAAGTCCTGCTTTAGTATCTTTATAGCAGGTTTTTTAATGGCGGTTTGCTTTGCTGGTACACTGTACTGGTATTTCTTGTCATTTTGAGTGTTTATGCATTTTAATTACTGAAACTGTTAAAATATCGATATTGCAGTATATTGCGATATTTAGATTGACCCTCGATGGGTTTTCATCAAGTATCGATCTTTTCTTTTTGTTTGAAGGAGCAGTAAACATGTACAAAATATCCTATTTTAGCAACATGCTAACATTTTTGGCTAATTTGTTATAAACTATGGTTTTTAGGTTAACTTATATCAGGGGTCTCAAACTGGAGGTTGAGTCTGGGTGAGGCTGGACCGCATCAGGGTTTCCACAAGAAAAGCGCTGATAAAACATTCCAGTGTTCTCAAATATCTTTATTTTTAACACAAAATAATGAATTTGATAAATTAAAAAATGAATTAAAAAAATAAATCAATCAGTAATAAATAAATAAAATAATAATAATGACCATACAGCAGAAACAGACGACTGAAGAAACCACATATTGACTGACTGACTAGAGAAAACTAATTATTTTTATTTAGTTTCAAATCTCTGTATTAACAGCGCCTCCTACATTCCTGAGCTGAGAGCAGCGGAGGACTGTGGGCGCCATTCACGAATCCCGCGGCAGAAGCGGCCGGCTCCAATGTTAATCAATGGTTCAGGCACGCTTTGAGGCGAATTGAAGCCCCGCGACGCGATATGAGTGACCGGTGCTGCACGAAGGTCTGTCAGCAGCTCAATTTGAGCGGCGAGGCGCGAATTGGGCAGCACAACAAAAAGGTAAGTACCTGAAGTTTGACAGGTCGCTGCGTCGCATCAGCCAATCAGGAACTCAGCTTTGGACACGTGACGTTTTCAGTAACCAGATCTGAATACTAGAATAGTAATCACACATGAGAGTTTTGTTCTGTCGCAACATGGTGGTTCACTGGCTGCAACCAGCCTTCTTTTAACATTGATCTTTCATATTAAGATGGGGCCGCGAGTCTGAGACCTCTGATTTAGAGTTTAGCCTCTATTTTAGCAACAAGCTAACGTTTTTAGCTAGTCTAGTTTACTGAGGAATTTTAGGCTATTTAAGCTAGTATTTAAGCAATGTGATAGCTTTTTTTGGCTAATTTGGAATCTACTGAGGTTTTTTGGGCTAATTTGGAGTTTAGCTCATATTTAAGCTAAATATTTTTGCAAAATTGTAATGTATTAGGAATCTTTAACCAGTTTTACCACATTTTTTTTTCAGAAATTTAGCTTAACTTCAGTTTTTTACTTTAGTTTTTTTTTAAAACAAAATTTCCAGTGTTTTAGCACACTTAACATTTTGCAAGCAGCTTTTGGATTTTTAGCAAATCCCTTCAGAAATTAAAGTAAATTGCGTCACCATTTTCAAAAAAAGCTTCAGCATCTTCAGTGACTGTCCCAGTTCCTGTTGGGTGAAGGCGGGATACACCCTGGATAGATCGCCAGCCCGTCACAGAGATCATTGAGCTGGATGGCTACGCTAGCCAAACGCCCAGTGGATAGCTTCGCGAGCTAGTGAGCTAATAGCTGCCGGTCCCTGGGCAGTGGAGCCCGCTCTGCTTGAGTGCTGTTGTAGCGCGCTGGACCGCTCTAGCTTCATGGGCTTATCATGTTCTTCTTATTTTCATCATGTCAATAATAAAAAGATCCCCCAGTTTTATTTTTATTTCCCTGATCTTGGATGAAAGCTCAAACTGAGCCACAGACAGATAGAAGTAAGGTTGGAAACCGCTCTCAGGTGAAGATCTTGCTGTAAGAGTTAAGTACACAGAACCCTGAGACTCTGAAGGATCTGGTGAAACAAACACGGCGATGTGCTTGCTGGTGTCTCTGTAGAGCTCTCCAAAACATATAAACCAAAGCTACTCGCTCAACATTACCCATGAAGGGGCAACTAATGAATTCCAGAACTTCAGATGTTGCTTCGCGGCAGGAGCGTCAAGGCGTTGAGCTGTCGTCAAAAGAGCGGCGGCAGATCCACATTTGCTTGGTGTGAATGCACCATCAGTCTGGATGAGTAGACTTTAGTCGGAATATACCCTCCATCTACAAACACAACTGAAGTTTTGTTGACCTTTGATCTTGGAAAAGGCCGCCATCTTGGGCGCTCCATCCCCCCTCCCCCAACACTTTTAAATTTAAACTCTTTCTGGGGATTTTGATCTGTCACTCCGAACTCCTCAAGCATCATCGGAAAGCTAATTTGGGGGCAAAAAATTTGGATTTCAAGTTTGTAGATTTTTAATGGTGTTAGCCACTTAGATCAACCTTTTGCAGACGGACAGATCATCATTCCTTATGAAAGTTGTTGAATATATAGATACCATTTTTGTGTCATGGGGGAAGACAAAGCTTGGGTGTAGGAATGCGTAACTAAAGAAAATTAGTTTTTAACCCTGTATTTAAAGGTTTTTAAAGCTTAGTTATGTATAAACATTTAAGAAAATGGAGATGATCATTTGAAAATCTGTTCTAAGAATCAAGAAAAGCTATTAAAAAGTCTTCCAGCTAACATTTACTAAGGGAAAAAAAAGACTGTTGGTCTGAAGAAACATCAAGAAAAGGAACTGGAGTCAAACAGGAAGGAAGGAAGGAAGCTCGTCACCGCCGACTCCACCAAACAGTGGCAGAGCTCTTCGTAAGACAAAACGATGCTTCTGGTGCAACACTTGTGAAGGAACGAGCAAGAGGGAGGGTGCTGCGGTTGACTAGCAAGACTGTTCTTTCTTTCTCTCTTTGTCCTCCTTCCAGCGCACCGTCTCCAGCAGACTCTCCCGTTTGCTCCTCGGGCGAGGACTGGCGCACTATCAGGAGCTGCTGCCGTCCTTATATACTGTTCTATTTTTAACCTCTCGCGAGCCAAACTATTTTTAACCAATATGAGCTCACGGCTCGCCCGGTTCAGCCAATGAGACGAGAGAATCGGGAAAGCGGATGGTCCAATCACAAGCGAGAAAAGGAGAGAGGGGGCGGGTTACACAAGATCCCATCATCTGCAGTGAAGGAAAGGAAAAAAGAAAGAGGTCTCACTCTGACAAATTTTCAAAAGACCACAAATGTTCTAAAAGGTAAATTAAAACGATTTTTAAAAAGTTTGACACTAATCGTGTGTGTCTATATATGAAAGAATAATATATATGTTTACTGTATAACAAAGGACTAAATTGTCTACATAAAAAGCTTTGACTTAAACATAAACATCTTTAAATTAGATATTTTCTAGGAATAAAATGAGTATATAATAGCATTTGTCTTCACGAATACTCACTTTTGAATATTGTTCCTAACAAAAAATAAATAAATAAATAAAAAATAAAATAAAAATCAGAAACTAAATTCTAAAAACACTACTTTCGTAAATAAAACATCTGCATGGTTTTTGTTATGACCACAGGCTGCGACTAAGACAGAGATTGCCTGCTGGTTGTGAGTCATCATCAACACACCCACTTTTGGGTTGTTTCCAAAATTTAGAACTTAGATTCGTATCCACTGCGCTCACGGAAACATCGTGAGGCATCTGTTCCTCTTGTGACAAGACTTCGTCTGCTTACATAGGCGCGTGCGCACACACTCACACGTGTATTCTACCGGTTTGTGCCTTGGCGCGCGTCCCCGAGAACCGCGCCCCCGCGCCCCAGAAGTTCCAGCAGCGCATTACGCCGGGAGCGCGCAGGAGGAGGTCAAATCACATCGTTCCGAAATACGCACTCCACCCTGTTAGGCACTTTATCACATCTGTTTAAAAGTTTAAAGAGAAACTTTAGCTTTTGTGGAAACATTTGAATGAGAATATTAGCAGTAAAAAATAAAGCAGATAGTTAATATATTTTAATTTTCTGAAACCCAAGTTTATGGAGTATGAAGGCTAATATCACCAATTTTAATTTATCATCAACAGGTATGATGTGAAAATAATACTTACCACTTTGATTAATGAGATACTGGATCATAGGTAGCCTACAGCTTCAGTCAGAAGAATTTACTCCAACAACAGTCAGTAGGTCTTTTCATTTCAATAACTCACTCCGAAACATTAAAAAGGGGGAGAATTGGGGGGATTTAAATAATAAAAATATCAGTTTAATCACTGAACTATTGCTTATAAATAATAGTTTACATATTTCAAATCCGTAGTTCAACCTTCGCAGTCTTTTCACTGGCTCAGTCTGACCTCTAGTGGTCCACATGGGTTATTACAACACAAACGTTTTAAATAAAGTTTTAACCACTTGTAAAATTTTTCAATGCCACTGTTCTCTCTTCGTCTGAATTCATATTCTATTTTATAACTTTTTGCTATGTTTTACTGAAACGAAAAATCAACTTTATGTATATAAAATGTTTGGGTTCAATGTTGTTCTCGCGGGATTCTAAAACATCGCGAGATCTTCACCGTTCGAGGCGTGTACAAGCAAGAAATCGCGCTAGATGGCGGCACTGACTTTTTCTGGGAAGAAACCAAAATTGGTTCGAAAGAAATGATAAAAGGTAAGGTTAAATATATTTAACTCTCATTAAAATTGACAAAAAACGTTTTAAAAGAATGTATTAAATGTTTAATAGTTTGTAGGAGTAAAAAAATACTTCAAAACAAATAAAGAAATTTAGAGAAACAAAACTGAATTGAAGCAGAAACTAAAGAAGACCCGAGGTAGCAAAAGAGGATGCAAAGAAACTAAACGTACAAATATCCTCCTTATTATTTCCAAATGTATTTTCTAGATGACCTTGCTTGAACTGATTGCCACTTATGGTGAGGAGCTGCTAATTGGAAATGAAGTGATGGTAATTATTTCAACAGGAACAGCTGAGGTGTTTGGAAATGTAAACCTGGTGTGATCATTACACAAACAGAATGCAAAAACCTGCACAAAACTGCCTCAAATGAACCATGGAATTCAATAAAACTTGTCTATCGATCAATTGAAGTGTGCTCGCAAATTTTTAAATCAGTTTCAAAGAGAGTGCATCAATATGAACAAAATAAGAATTAAGATTATTTCGATTAGTAGGATGGCTGGGTGCTTCCTTAGAGATGGGGGGAGAAGCTCGGGGACCCGGAGAGAGCTCCTCTGCTTTGAGAGGAACCAGTTGAGGTGGTTCAGGCATCTGGTCCGGATGCCTCCTGGACGCCTCCCTGGGGAGGTGTTCCAGCCATGTCCCACTGGATAGGAGGCCCTGAGGAAGATCCAGGACACGCTGGGGACACTACATCTCTCAGCTGGCCTGGGAAATCCTCGGGGTCCCCTCTGAGGGCAGGAAAAGTCTGCTGCCCTCGTGACCCGATCGAGGATGAGAGGAAGAAGATGGATGGATTATATGGGTGATTGTTTTGCGATTCATTTTTATTTTTACGAAACTGTCATTTTTGGACAGGACACTGCAACACAAGGGGAAAACAAATCCTTAAAGCTGAAGTATAAAAGCAGCAGACCACTACAAATGTTGTATTAGTTTCCACAGTCTGAAATTGGGATTTGTGCATCGTCACAGGTGAAAAAAAAAAAGTCAGAATGTGATGTAAAAGTGAAAACTAAATTTTTTTTCCAATGGTTACTGGGGTGAACAACTGTCCATTAATTGGTTGATTGGGGATCCAAATCCCATATTAGACAGGTACTCAATTCCATTCGGTTCGGTTCTGGTTCAATTCCATTAATTTCATTCCATTAAATTAATTCTATTCTGTTCAATTCGGTTCCGTTCAGTTCAGTCCAGTCCACTCCTAAAGTAAACAAAAAAGTTGATATTCTACTGTTGGGCAAGACACTTTTCTAAAACCTGTAGTTTGCTTTTGTGTCTGTGAAATAATGAACTGTAAATCAAGGTTTCGTAATTCCCGTCCTCTTTTTTTTGTTGCTTTTTTCCCATATTACGCTCAGTGATCATGCGCTGCAGATGATCGTATATCTGGTATCAGGAGCCCCCCGTTTCACTAATTGGCATCTGTGAAGTGGCCATGTTGGGTCAGAAACCAAACAAAACGACAAGATGGCTTTGAGGTCTCATTAACGGCTCCATTCTCCCTCACTTCAGGAAACACGGCGAGCGGACATGAGTTAATGGAAGCTGTGTGTGTGTGTTTATGTGCTAGCCAGAGAATAGCAGTAGAGGAATCTGAGATCAGCGACAAAAGGGAACATCAACCAGAACTTAAATGCTAATTGACTAATTTAGGTCATTTGTTGGAGGAAAATGCGAGGCTTTTTGTTTGACCTAACCGAGCGTTTACTTGTTGTTAACAAGCCGACTGATGAGGCTGGCAACAAGCTTCAAATGAGCCTGTCTTAATGGCCTGGAAGTTTAGAGTTTTTCTGTTTGTGCCAGCCGCTTAAAAAAACAATCCAGTGACACAACGTCATTTCATTCTTTAATGATCCAAACATTTGGTCAAAGTTTTGTAAATGTATCAATTTTTTTTTTAACTGTGCTATCCTTGGCATGTTTACATTAAAAGTCAGCGCTACAAGACAGCGTGCTGAACTTTTATATTCAAGGATTTTTAAAATCTTTAATGGTGTCTGTGGAAGACATGAAATCCTATCCACCTTTGTCATGGCAGGGATCACACATCAATTTAAGGGTCGGGTCATCTGGACCCCAAAGATGGCACAAAGCTTAAAGATCCCCTCCAATGAAAATTGTGTTTTTAAGATGTTTCTGTCGCATTTTTCTGATGATGGAGGACATATGTAAAGAAAATTAAGACTAAAATGGCTTTTCGGAGTATTTCTTTATTCAAATCGTTTAAATCTGGAGCATACAAAAAAAAACACTTTAACAACAGATTAAAAAAAAGTGATTGGAGAGAATCTTTAAAGCAAAAACTGAGATAGTGTACAGTTAAAGTTTAACATTTCTGGAATTCATTTCCCTAATGGGAAATAAAAACTTGTTGTTGGTGAAAGAAGATGAACACAAGAGGCAGCACATGAATCATCAACTCCCAAGCTGTTAAGATCACGGCGTGATGTGAAGTTTTCCTACATTTTTCTTGTTTCTCCATGACCTTCGGATTTTGGAGAATTCCTCAAAACTGCAGGAAGTTGTCCATCCTCTCCGTACTGCATAAACACTTGAAGAAATTGTGTTGCTAATAAATTTTAGTGACTAAAAAAAAAAAAGTTTAAGAATTCCAGTACAGTACCAGTTACTCAAGAAATGATGCAACCATCATAAATCTATGTTCTGCTGTAGTTGGTATTTGTTTTCCTCTTCTTGCCAGTAGATTTATGTTAACACAATCATCCTGCTGAAGGTCACCTCAGCAGCAGCTGGTTACACAATCTACAGTGACTTTCTTTATGTTGACCAATTGAGAAAACTTCAGGGTTGACTTAAGTTCCCCTAACTTAATTAGTATGTGTGTTATCAGGCCAGAACACTTTAATCCCAATCATTTGAAGTGCAGAGTCATAAAAAAACACTAATTGTCTGATATCGAACAAGCAGGGAGAATTCATCCCAATTCCTTCGAGGGAATTGGTGCTTCTTTGTTTTGTGGGAAACCTAAATTCATTATTTATCCCAGAAAAACAGTAAATTGTCCCTGTTGTGAACTTCAGCTGTTGAAAAATTCAGCCTGAATCCCAGAGAGCTGGTGTCTAATGACAACAACGGGAAGGACGATGCCGGCTTTACAGACACCATAAATATAGTGTTTTTAACAAGTCATTGTAGCATTTTTCTCATGATGGAGAAGATGAATCCTAAAACTACCTTAATCAGGAGCAAAAAAAAAAAAAAAAGTCATTTTAAAAAGCTTGTTGGTGTGATGTAGGACCTACAACGGCGAGCTTCCTGCTCCGCTCCATTCTGATTCATCTGTTCCCCGTCTTTCTTGGACCTTGTGGCGTCTTCTTCATGGGCCCGCTGCCATGCGCCATGATTGTTTGTGGGTCCAGGGTTAGCTCTGTAAAATACTGTTGATTTTGATCTGTGGTAGGTTTTATAGCTCTTATTTTAGACATGAACACATTGCAGACAACATGGAGAAAACTCGTATCAGAAAACAGGTCGCGGGGGCAGCAGTCTAAGCAAAGATGCCCAGACTTCCCTCTCCCCGGCCACTTCCTCCAGCTCCTCTGGGGGGACCCCGAGTCCCAGGCCACCCGAGAAACATAGTCTCTCCAGCGTGTCCTTGGTCTTCCCCGGGGCCTGCGCCCAGTGGGACATGCCCGGAACACCTCACCAGCTTAGGCATCCAGGAGGCATCCGGATCAGATGCCCGAACCACCTTTTGGCTCATAACAACAGTTGAAAAATAACTGGACAGAATAGCGTAGTTTTTCACTTTGCTGACAGCGGAAAACATGCTAACATATCATGAGGGTGCTACAGCATCCCAAACATGCCAAAAATAAATATAAAGGCTTTTAGTCTGGCAACAGCTTCACCCACCGGTGAAACAAGGATGCTCTTTACACATCCACTCAAAAACGACTAGATCCATGTACGACTTTATTTTCCTCGCCTTAGCTAACATCTGTACGGCTAGATAGCTCCAATTTTTACAGTGTTAGTTCAAAAAGATTTATGTATGATAAAAAGTGTGCATGAATTAGTCCATAGGGTAGATGACGTCTTTATCCTGGTGGGAGAACCTCAGACTATAGATGGATAAACCCCAGAGGCTTGACGTTGATGGTGGTAGTCCAGTCTACGACACTGTATAGTCCAGATGGAGAATGGGGTGGAGGAGTGCTGGCAAAACCGTCCGGAATGTAGAGACATAAACATCCATGAATTTAAAAGCAGAAATGAGATTGTGATTGGCATGGAAAAGAAGGCAGGAGTTTAGCTATTGATTTAAAGTCCCCCCATGATATTTTTTTTAATTTAAAAAATGTTCCCAATAATGCTTTAATTATGATTATGAAGTGTTTAATCAAAACTCCACAACCTAAATATCTTAAAAAGCCATTTTTCATGTTGATCCTCCGAGGGGGCGGGGCTTTTGGAGCAGAGCTGAGTAGCTCCGCCCCTGATCCCCCCCCCGTTGAATTTCGATTGCTCTGTGTCTCGCTAGCGTAAATCTTCACCACTGCTACATAAAAACATCCATCAATCTGGGTAATGTCCAGCCGTATGGTTCTGATCCGGATGTCAGCTGGGACGAGGAAGTGAAGATCTTCATGGACAGAACTTCCTCCAAAATCCTGATTCTTTCTCCTTCCAGTTCACCAAAGACTCTTTTAGCTAATTCTCCAATGTTTATTGCTGTGATCAATACATTCAATCATTGGTTTCTCAGAGTTCTTGATAAAATAATCAAAGCTAACATCAAAATGCTCTTTCATTGATTTACAATCCTTTCCAACTGCGGTCAAATGAGCCGCCGTTCACATTTCCGTGGTCACATCAAGAAGCTCCGTGGAGTCTGGTGGAGATTTTCCAGCGTTCTCAGTCCTGCTACCGTAAGTATTGGATGAAACTCACACCAAAAATCCAGTGATGCTGATTTGACCACAGAAATGTGAACGGCGGCTCATTTGACTGCAGTCAATGTGAAGATACCATCTTCTCTTCTCCAGAACCTGAACTAGACACTAGGAACAGATGAGGGTTTAGTGCATGTGCAGCAGAGCTGTTGTGACGTAAGGAAGGCTCATTCATTCAAACAGTCTGTCTGTGACAGTTTTAAAAAATGATTTCTTATAATATTTTTCTCTTTCAAAAGAAAAATGTCACACATGTTAAAAACATGATTGTCATAGGAGGGGACTGTAAAGTGAAGGCTAAATTGATGAGTGTCGTGTAGAGAAGCCACCCTACATGGAAGTGAGTTAGATCTTCTTTACTGAAATTGGGCCAAAGCTTCACCTTGGCGTTGTTAGGGACTGTAAGCTAGTGGAAAGCGCGTAAACAGAGGGATGATGGGAAATGGGGGCAGGCTTACACCGCTCCCACAGTCCTTCCCTCAACTCAGAGGTGAATTTCTGCTACCATTCTGCAGAAATGATGTCCTACAAAATGACACAGGTGTTGGGGATTTTTTTCCTAAAATAATCATAAACAACAGACTTCTGTTTTAAAATAGATCAAAAGATGATCAGTGGGACTTAAATGAGTACTTTTGGGTGAAACAGAACATTTTGCAAACGAGTTTGACTTGTTTTGAGATGATTGTGTTACTTTCCTTTTATGGCTACACACATATTCAAATGATGATAAAAGACAAACAAAATTCATAGAAGTTTTATCTTTTTTGTGTATTTTTAAACAGTAAAGTAACATAGTTTAGCTAATTGCTTTGCTGTCAAACTTTAAAAAGCAGAGACTGAAGGAGTCAAAGGAAAAGAAAGATGAAGGGTGGAGGAGAAAGAAGGCCAGTGAGATCTGAATAAACATGAAAGCTTATTTCTTTTTCTCATTTCCACTTTAACTAGGTTTTCCCAGAGCAGTGAATGGACGAGTGTGTCTGCTGCGTTTGTGTGTGTGTGGGTTGGGTGGCCACAGAGATCTGGGATCTCTTTCTCCCTCCGCCTTTCAGAGGGAAAGAGAGAAAGCACATGCAGGGACGAAACTCAGAAGGGTAGATAGCTGTCAGGCTGCGAGGAGGCAGCGCAGAGACGACTTCGTCTTTCTGGGAACATGTTGTGTCCTCTGCTGCTCTGAAACCCACACAAACACAGATGGTGAGGTAGAATGTGTGTAAGTGCTGCTCCTTCAAGAAGTGGTGAATTATTCTAAGGATTTTGACTCTTGGACTGTTGAAAGTGTTTGGATTCAGCATCTTTGTAAGTTGGAATTACACTCTGAAAGGACCCGAACATTCGAGTCTCAACCTGAATTCAAGACTTAGGCTGAAGTTGTCGGATTGAACCCGTGGAGAAGATGTATTTGCTGGTGGCATCAGCGCTCCTAATCCAGCTGGGGTCCACTCTGACGGGAGCGTGGAGAGCATCTCAGCCGAGACTGCAGTTCACTCACTCCGGTAAGAGCCACATGTGCTTTCAGCATGCCTCTGACCGTCTACTACATCAGTCATTCTCCCCACACACGCCCACACACACACAGGTGGAATGACTCACACCGTTCCCTTTAATCTTCCTTCTTTCCCTCTTCATATATTTGACAGATTATGGCAAAGTTTTCTCCTTCTTTTTCCCCCATGATTGACTGAAACCTCCTTCAGCCGTCTCCCTCATACATTCAGAAGCTTTGTCTGCAGACCCAGATCACCACTCCTTCTCTTTGAGACATTTCCAGACCTGTCCACACAACCTGCAAACCAAAACACATCATGGAATTATCATCTTGTTATGCTTTTTTTTTAAAAACTGATTGAACATTTCCGAGACTGATCAGATAGGATAAACCGAGACAGGTTGCAGTCCATTTCACATGAAAGTGAATGCAAGGTGCTAGATTTTAAGAAGGAACAATAGATGCTTTTTCTACAGAGGATAAAGGAGGTTAAAGTCAAAATCATGAATCGTTTTGACTTAAAAGCTGAAATATCCGTATAAATAAATAAAGTTACCTAAAGACCTGCTGTTGTTGCTGGTCATCAACAGAAGTTAAGCACCCACTTAAAAATCGTGTTTTTAACATGTTCTTGTAGCATGTTTTTCCACAATGGAGGACTTATATAAAGAAAATTAAGATTAAAGCTGCATTTCTAAGTATTTATTCATTCAAATTGATTTGAAAATGGTTTATTTCAAACAATCAAACAAGAATGCATGTGAAGCACAATTAACACAGGTATACATTCGTACTAAGATATTTCAGACAAAAGATAACTAGGCATTAAATCATGGATAGCTTGAAAGGGAGCGGAGGAAACGAACTTATATAACCCCACCCCGGCTTGACTATACCATTTGCTTAGCATGAATGATCATTTTCTCGTTCAAAACTTTTGATCATATATGTTTACCTAACTAACGTAAATCGATTATTGATCTGTCAAGCTTAAATCAATTTAAATCGATTTTATCAACCCAGTCCCATTCACAAGCTCCCTGCTCCACTCAATTCTGATATATTTAAATAGATCCATTAACGTCTTCATTTTCCTCGTCTGAGCTGGTATCTGGCTCAAAACTGTACGGCTGGATAGTTCCCATATAGCATGGCATTGTTGCACTGCTAATGTTAAGTTCAGGGTTGTGAGGGGCCGTAAGCTAGTGGGAGTGAGTGTAAACAAAGGGATGATGGGAAATGAGAGCAGGCCCACAACTCGGAGCCAAATTTCTGCCGATCTTGAAAAAATATGTCCTGGGGAAAAAGTTTTTTTTTTTTATTTTATTTTTTTATTTGCCTAAAATGACATAATCACAATTAAATACCAATGGGAATGCTTTGAAAGTAAATCAAAAGATGATCGAAAGCGGACTTTAAATACATTTCTCCCCAATCAGAACAAAAACAGTACGAATGCAGGTGGGACATTTTTTTTTATATATATATATTGTATATCTTCTTGCAGTTTGTTAGCATCTTGGAACAATTTAGCAATTATTCATCAAAACCAAAGACATCCTCTCTGTCATAAATTTACCCCTTGTTAGCACAGCCCCCCCATCCCCCGTCAGCATTTGAAGAAGTGTCTGTCTGTTGGATTATTTATGCCTTACAAAGAAATAATTATCAGATGGCAGAAATCCCAGATCCACATCACCACCATGTTAATTATTTCTTGGCCCCGGGCTGATCTGTTTACCTCTGTAAAATCCGTGAGCTCCATGCTGGTTAATAAAACTGGATGTGAACAGCAGAGCTCCCTTTGGAATATAAAGGTGACTGCAGGTCTTCGAAATTTCAGCACTGAACTGCATAAACAGGGAGTTGCATAAGGATAAACTGTGGAAGCGGCATGTTTGTGGTGAGCTCCGGCTCGGATAGTCGGTTGACGCTTAAGCTTTACGCCTGCTGGGACCATCAGAAGTGTTGGGCTGACTGCAGAAGAGAGGGATTTGAACATGATGGATGGGTCACAGACAGGTCATTTGACGCTTTCAGAGTGGTCTGTTCACACAAACAATGGCTGACTTAACACTTTGACCCATGTTGGTTGTTTGCTGATAACAAACAAGAAAGATCTGCTTCTTGTAATTAAAACGTGATGGTTTGCCCCCTAAGCTCAGATTTAGGGAAATCCTTTTAATTGAAGGGATTTCTTTTAATTTCCAATTATTATAATTATTGGAGCCACCAAACAATCTGATTATATAAGTTCTACAAGCTCAATAAATGATGGTGTTTACAAGTTGAAGGCGAAAATCAATACGACCTAAAAAAGTAGAAAAATTGAATAAAACTGAACTCTTTTTGGTTCTTTGTCAGGTTTTTGAAGCATACATTTGCATGTATGTGTTTGTCAAAAGCACATCTGTCCATAAACAAGCCCGCTTGGTTGTCAGAATCGCTGCCCACGTTTCTATTTTTCTCACAGCCGAAGCATCAAGTGTCTGAGCAGCAGAGGTCTCTATAGGAGCCAGAATCTGTGGAGGATTTGATGAGCCAAAGGGAGAGATGTCTGCCATAACGCAAGCTTTTTCTCCTCTCTATGGGAGCGCGACACGCTGGTCACTTCCCTTCTGAGGTTTTCCTCAGACAGAGGGCGGAGATTTTTTCAATGGATGCAATTACAAAAGGATTTCAGCTCCACTTTATCATTTAATGTGTGAGATTGTTTGTCGTTTAATTTGTGTTCACTTTTTTTTAAACATTTTTAGGACGACTTAAAACAAATGCACTTTCAGTCTAGCTTTTACGAGTCTTTATTTATGTTAAAGGGGCCATACCATGACAAAACAACTTTTTGAGCTTTTAAGTGCATTATAATGTTCATTCTTCACTATAAAGAACCCTAAAGCGGTATTTTGATCCATTCTTGCATTTAAGAGTAATTCATAGATAAATACCTGGTACTGAACAGTACAGGTGAAGTTTTCCAGATTCCTTCGTATTTCTTGCAAAATGTAAAGTAAATATGTGTACAAACAAATACAAATTAATTTCTAAGTTCGTTGTTGTTTTTCTTAATCAAAATTGTACTGAAGTAACATTATTAGAACAAATGTATGGTCACATATCTTTTCTAAAGTGGTTCCACACATTGGACTGTATGGTTGATCATTTTTTGTTGCCATCACTTGTCCACTACGATGAGACTTGGTCATTTTACGGTGTAGTAAGATAAACCTACCATGTCTCAATCTAAATGGTATTTTTAATATAAATACAATTAATTTATTTTATTTGAAACCATTTTTAATGGTATATATTATGTTTGATCGTAGGAATAGAAATCGATTAATCAATTAATTGTGAAGCCTTTATAAAATAGACTTTTTTGCAATAATGCATAGATTACAAACATGTCAAATTGGATTCATTTAATGCAATGATTGTCTGTTAAAGTCAAGTTTAATTTGTTGATTTTCTTTATCAAAATCTATTAATTCTGTTCAATTACTGTAAAAATGTTCTGATTTGGTGTAAGGAAAAGTTTAGTATGTGAAGGATTTGATAATTGCATAACATAACCAAATAACAGAGTCTAAGCAGACCATGAAGGTGTTTTGTGTTTGCTGCACCTACAACTTAGACAAAACCAAATCATCTATTCCCTTAAAACAAAGAATGCAAGCAAGTTTTACTGACCAGTGAAGCTCAACAAAGAGTTTTTCAGTTCAGACTTACTGGTGTCACTTCTGGATAACTTCATTAACTCACGTGCTGACAGCCAGCAGGTTTCTGTGAGTTGTAGGTCAGACATATTTTCTTTGTGTCAGTGTGCTGCTAGTCACCCTGGGTGGGAATTAAAGCAACAAAACCTGGCTTAGAGGACCGTTGTTGTAACCATTCAGGCAAGAAAATAATGAGAAGGACGTGAACAGCAGGGCGAAAACGCTAATGTAAAGCCCTGGCGACACGTGACGAGGAGGACAGATGTTAAGAAGCTTTTATGGAAAGTCTTCAAAAGCCAACATGGTCAAAGGAGACTTTGCTTACTTGGGAAAATGTTTTTAGCTTGACAAATATGGATGTAACTCACCAGCTGGATGGAAAAAATAAATAAAATGTAACTCTGAGATATGAAGATGGGGCTAAATAAAGATAGGAAAACATTTCAGGCTTGAATATGTACATATAATTGAGTAATGGTCTTTTATTGTAAACAAAAAGAGTTTTTGATGTTTTTAACATGTACTCGTACCATTTTTCTTATGAAGAACATATATAAAGAAAATTTAGCTTAAAATTGCATCACTGAGTACTTCTTGTTTCAAGTTGTTGTAAACCGGGAAAAGACGAATAAATACTGTTTGAGAAAGATTGTATTTGGTACAATGGACGGATGATGAGCTCCCTGTTCTGCTCCATTTCGATTAAGTTGGGCTGTAAAATAGCAGGATCACATTTAAAATAAATAAATAGATGGGTCACGGGAAGTGGGTGCGGATTTACTCCGCATCAACAGTCTCGCCTATTTCTAATGAACTCGAAAACGACAGTTTTTAAAAATAATTTTAGCTAAAAGCTGGATAATCATAATTAAAAGACCAGTGGGGATTGTAATAAAATAGATCAAATGATGATATGAGTAGGTCTTGAACACACCAATTTCATAGCTCTTCTAATATTTTAGTTCATTGCTCGCGCATTGAAAATTGGTACCAGAGAACGACACTAAAGCAAAGCAGAGATGTTGGCATTGTCAATAACCACGACTTGACTGCAACTCGAACCAGATGGTGCAAATACAGACGGTTCTCCGGGCCAAATCAGAGCCAGTGCTTCTATAATTTTATTATATTAAAATGTTGAATTATTAAGTGGAAACATGGAGTCTGTCATGTCATGGGTGTTGCCCTCTGGGTCGTAATCAAAAGCAAAACATGGAAAGCAAGCACAGAAATCCCCTGCTATTATATTCGATTTAAGGCTACTGAGGTCACCAAAGGTCAATGGCAGAGAGGCAACAATACAAACACACAAACAATATTGATCTAGAAATACATTCTGATTTCTTAACATTCTTGTTGCCCTCTGAGTTTGCATTCTCATGTCTCTGTGGAAGGATACATTTATAGAGATCATGATGTCCACAGTTTATATTTTAAAGTATGCAACGATTCTTCCCTTTTCATTAAATTAGTTGAATATATTATGGTGAAAATCAGCAGCTTTGCAACAAAATAAATTGATGAACATGAGAAACTCTTCCTGTTTTCCTGCATCAGTTTTTTTCTGAATATTATACAATTTACACACTAAATGTGAGTTTGTAACTATGTGTTTGCATTTGTACTGTACTTTCATATGTTTGTAGTTTTAGTAGTAGTTAGTTGCTCGCTGTGGCTCTTACAGTTTGGCTTTGTAGTTTTGTTCAGTGATGCAATCAAACATTTTTCAGCTACTTTTTTCAAAGATCAGATTTAGAATATTTGTTGTTTTATCACAATAGACATTATTGGCCACAAATCTAGTTGTTGAAATAATATAATTATAATATAATAAAAATATTGTGATATATCCCCAAATTGATTCCCCTGTACACCCTATGGACCACATAGGCAAAGATACTCCATCACATTTGTACACACAAAAAACTTTCTCCTCATTACAGATTCAAACCAACAAACCATTGCTTATAGGAGGCCAGGACCTTATCCATTATGTCACTGGGGCTTTCATTATGAAAACCTGAAAAGGCAGTTCAGAAATCAAAAGGATAAAAAAAAAGGAATGTGGAAAATCCAGATGGTAAAGATGACAAAACACAGCAGACAAAACAAAAATATTAAAACCATTAGAGGAAAAACATTGATAAAACAAAGCAGAAATTCTGTAAATTCACTCAATTTTACATCTGAATTATGGACACAGCAAGCTGCTTAAATGCTACACTTTTGTCACCTTTGTTAGCTCTGACATCCAAACACAACCTGAAAAAAGTTAGTTATTCTTCGTCCAAAATCCTTTTTGAACTTTGTCTTTTATTTTTTATACTTCTGTTTATGATTATTTTTTATTTTATGAGTTTAAAATACATAAAAGTAAGAAACCCCTTTACTACACTGTTATAAAACATGGATGCTCGTACGTTAAATAGAAGTTGACATTCACACAATTATTTTCATTTGTTGGTCAAAAGGATGTGTGGAAACGTTTTAAACCTTGATTTTTCTATTTTTGACCTAAATCTACCAAGTTAAATGTTGACTAAGTTATGTATTTACCCTTTTAAAATGTCCGGTTTAAGCTAAATAAATAAATAAAAAGAGAGAAGATATGAACTAGAAAAGCTGCATTACCTGCAATAATGCTAGTGTGAACGCTTAAAATAAGCTAAACTCAAAAGTAGCACAACAAACCTCAACAAATTAGCTAAAAATGTTAGCCTCTTTCGAGGTAAACTAAAAAGTAACCTTACAATTTTGATAACAAATTAGCCAAAAAACATCATGTTGCTAAAATGTTAGAAAATTGGCAATAAAAAAGCTCAGTAGATGCCAAATTACCAAAATGAGCTAGCATAATGCTAATATAGCAGCTCATTGGGATCAGGTGAATCACTATAGTGTAAATGCTTTGAAGAATCCACACAAATATCTAAACATGAGCAGTTTTACCTTCTAACAGTGAAGCACTTCCCTATGGCTAAGTATTACCGGTTAATCCCTAACTTTAGCTCAAACACATGCACACTCCTTAGAGTAATGACTCAATTTTCCCACCCACTCCCTAAATGGAAGTGTGATTTTCTTGATGATAGATGGCAGCTGGTGATAGCATTTCTACCACACACACACTGAGACACTCAAACACAAAGTTAGAAATCCATCCATGAGCAGTTTAAACAGGACTGTCTTTAAAATCCATGACCGTATAATCATCAGCTGAAGTAATACAACTCTGTGGCTGTTTTAGTCAGTCGTTTTGAGTCTGTTAACCCACACAGAGGCAGAGTCATGTTTAATTCATGCAGCATCCACTTTGTGAATTAGTTTGGCAGACATTTAGTGTTAATCAGTCACTGGAGAAGGCTTACTTAGGAGGTGACTGTGTGAGACGGTAAAGTTACCCCACTGCGTCACTCTGGATAAACCGACAAATTACAATGTAAATGTGAAGGATGGCTGCCGTAGCATGCAAACACAATGGTTAATATGCATGTTGGATTAGTTATATACATAAATTTACAAGTTTGTTCCCTTTTTCTTATGGTTTTATGTTTCCTAAAAGAAAAATAGAATTTCTATGTATCATATTTTGTGCTGATCTAGCCACTGGGTGGCTCAGTGGGCTAGGTGAAGGACTGACACGCAGGAGCCCTGGGTTCGATTCCCAGGGTTGTCCACTGATCCCCACCCAGATTGGGTCCTTAGGCAAGACCCTTGACTCTGCTGCCTAACTGGGTCCCTGTGCCCCTCAAGTACAGGGTTGTGTCAGGAAGGGCATCCGGCGTAAAAACTCTGCCAAATCACTGATGCAAACAGTGGGAGCTATTACGCTGTGGCGACCCCGAAAGGGATAAGCCGAAAGTGAACTACATATTTTGTGCTGATCTGAAATTTTTACTCAGGATTTTTCAGGATGTTTGAGATGTATTATACCTTCAATTATTGGTAACTATAAGGCTGGGTATCACTATTAAAGGCCCACTGGGATCATCTTTGGAGTTATTTTAACTCAACG
>NC_050518.1:2152761-2184981 GCF_002922805.2 Oryzias melastigma
GGATGTCCGGCCCGGGTGGAGTTAACATGTTTGGCCCGGGTGGAGATTATCTCTGCTTAAACGTGACACTGTGCCCCTCAAGTACAAGGTTGTGTCAGGAAGGGCATCCGGTGTAAAAACTCTGCGATGTCACTGATGCGAAACAGTGGGTGCTGTTACGCTGTGGCGACCCCGAAAGTGAACTACATATTTCGTGCTGATCTGAAATTTTTACTCGATTTTTCAGGATGTTTGAGATGTATTATACCTTCAAATATTGGGAACTATAAGGCTGGGTATCACTATTAAAGGCCCACTGGGATCATCTTTGGAGTTATTTTAACTCAACGAGATTTTAAATCAAACAGAACCAGATTTCTACTCTGCTTGTTTCTTTAAAAAAAGAAAGAAAAAAATCCTTACATTTCAACGTCTCTACTCCACAAATTCTTCTGTGCTGAAGCTGCTGCACAGAAACGCCACCAGAAGGCTACAGAACCAAGTCAACTCCATTCATTTAATCTGTTTTCAAATGGTTCCCAGTGGTCTTTTAGTTATGTTTTTACCACTTTGTTCCATTGAGTGGTGCGATCCGATACAGTCGGGTCTGGGTCCATTCCAACCCATTAAACAGCACTCAACCATACCTCTGTTGAAGGTCCATTGAAAAGAGTAATGGAACTGTTGGAGTGGAGCCGCTGTAGTCACTTGTTGATTGGCAGAAAGTGATGACGAGATTAGAGAGCGCCAATACAGCTCTGAGCTAGTGTTTCCGGTTTTCTCTTTATGGTGATATTTGTCTTGGCCGCAATCTACTTTGAGACAACATCAAATTCCTGTTATAGACGATACACCAGAAGTAAAGCAATAAAGAAATGAGCTTCTGGATGACCTCCATTGTCGTTGCTTTTCTAGTCATCACACTACAATGGCACACTAGGGGTCTACACCATGCATGTCCCGTGAAAAGAAACCTCTCTGGGGAAATGAGGCTTAACTGAGTGGAAATTAGAGAGCTAACAAAAAAGAGCACGGCTTCCGGGAAGAAGTCAGAAGGGAACAAGTTGTGAAGCTGCGTCGTCACCCGTGACTGTTGTCACGGTAGATTGGTCAAATTTAATGTAATGTTGTGATGAAAGTGTTAAGTTGCTGAGTGAGCAACAAATTTTGGGTTTTGCTTAAATTTGCAATCGCAACAATGCAAAATCCTGGAGGGACTGACTTATGTGAAAGTTTTAAATCCAAAGGAGCTGTGAGAATTTTCTAGGAGGGAAGCGCAGCTGAACAGCACGCAGACACTCCGCTATGCGCGCACACACACACACACACACACACACACACACACAGGTGCGCGCGCACACTCACAGCAAACCTTCATGAAGAAATGTCATCTACCCTGCATTTTTCTAAATTTAAGCACAGGGCCTGACAAACCGATTTTTAAAATTTTCTGCAATGATGAACATGTTGATGAGTTTGAATATTTTTTTTTACCGATTCACCTTGTGAAAGACACTCGCCAGAATTAACTGGTCTGTACTGCACTACTCCTTACCGTGCCGTACCTGACCGCTCAGTGCAAACGAGGTTTCTGTTTACTTGCTCTCCTGCTAACTTACAGCCCTTTAAACTCTGGTGAGCAATATTGTACCTAATCAGTCATACAGTTTTGATCCAGAAGCCAGCTCTGATTAGGAAAACAGAGTCGTACGTGGATCTAGAAACAGAGCATGGAGCTTGTGGTAGCGTATTTTAAAGCTCACGAATTTTAAAAACTGCATCTTTTCATCTGCTCCTGATTTAGGCCTACAACAATTTCAATAGAGAAATACTCAAATATGCAGTTTTGAGCTTGATTGCCTTTATCTATGTCCTCCATATTCTGAAAAAATGCCACAAGAACATGTTAAAAACACAATTTTTGTCAAAGTGGGTCTTTAAATTATTGAATTTATTTGGTTTTGATCCACAAGTTCATTGTTTGATTTCAGATTCAACAAGATTTGATTACATTCTCATGTTTAAGCTAATTTTATGTGTTTGGATCAGTCCTCACGCATTCAGTGATCAATTGGATGGAGGTGGAATCTTTATTAACAACAGCATGAATAATTTCACAGAAAATCAGCTTCTTTTGCCCTACAAGACGTTGCTTAAAGGAAAACTGTTTAGGGATTTGAAGATTCTATGCATTTTTTATGTGAAAATAAATATGATTGATTGATTGATTTAAAAGCCAACCCCAGTCACCATCCATGTCATGACTGCACACTCATCAATTATTATAACTGAATTTTCATCCCGTTTCCTCCTGACACTTGTCATTTTCCTCTGCTCTCTGCAGCCTCACTTCTTTCTCCTCACTGCATAATTTCTACAATAATGCACAAAAACCTTCAGAGCCAAATTAAAAATAAATCCATACTTCTTTATTCATTTATTCTTTCTGATCTGTTCCTATGTAGGCCAGCGCTTTCGAGGCTCTGGGCCTGGATGTGTAGCCGAGGTTTCACTGAGACACTTATCTGGCACAGGATCATGATATTCTCTGTCATTAATTTTAATTCAGCCAGTCCCCAGTCGTAAAACCTCCATAACTTGTTACTCTTCAACTCAAATAGCAACTGATTGCTCCGTTCACTTTTCAGAAAATCGTCCTTTTTCTCCAGAGGGCGTCTTTAAGTGGGGGAGTTGTTTGCAGACAAATTTGGCAGAATGTAAAAGATCACCATCATCACAATGCATTTAAAAGCCATTAACCCATATTGCTTTTCATTATTTTTTTCCTGAAATACTTAAAAACCATGTTTAGTGTCTTTGAAAACAAACTGGGGTAGTTACAGAGCCATTAAAACCCATGAATGAAGAGTTTGAAACTTGAGGGAATCTAATTGCAACCACGCTTTGGCAACAACAAACGCTGACAACAGTGGACATGCTGGAACTTTACTCCTGAGAAATGTCTAGCCTCAAGCCTGGTATTAAGGAAAAACCCACAAGCTTCTTCCATTTCCCTTAAGTATTAATTTGCTCGGCTCTGACCTCCCATCAGTAATCTGCAGCTGTGGGGCTTTCTGCTCCTTCATGGGTCTGTCTAACTTCAGCTTTGTTTTTACAATATTGTATTAAACTAATCTTAGAAAAAATAGTTTTAAATTTATGCTACTGTCCTCTGAAAGTAAGAAGGCCATGATGAAAATGGCTAAATGTTTCCACCCTTTCTTAGTGAGCTGAAACGAGAGTGTAAATTGCTGATTATTTCATGAATGTGCACCATTTTACTAAACCCAACGTGTCGTTTACGGCCCCTCATTTCAGCAAAGTGCAGATGTATATTTCTCACAGCATTCCTTTCACCGTCGAGGCGTTAGGGAGTTAAATCCACAAAGGCACACTTGACCTGTTGGCCAGCGGGAAACCAGGAGCAGATGGTATCACCAGTCCTGGACTCACTCTGACCAAAGCTTTACCTCATTAGCTGAAGACTAAGGTGAACTGCAGATGCAGGATGTCTGACGGTGTGCAGATATTGTGCTGAAATTGCCCCCCACTAATACAAATTCTGTTTAAAAAAAAACACATTTTCCAAAATAAATTCTTTTTTTGGTGCAGTTGAGATTTATTCTCCTACCAGAGCAAAAATATCTGATTAGTTTGCTTTGATGTTAGCGAGCTGATGTTCCCATGGGTGATTACTGGAGAAGAAACCACAAGAATCTGATTCTGTCTGTTTTTTCAGTGATGGAAAGATCAGACTTTTGCCACAAAAGGTTGAAAGCTGGACTTCCTTTTCCTGTTTAAAAAAACAGAGGATGTAGAGAAGCTGATAGGCGGCTTTATCATCTGGCCTCTAAAGTGGAGATTCTTCATTAAATTGATCCTCAATGTTGATTGTAAGTCACTGAAGACATGATGATTATCCCTAACTTCCACAGAACTGCTTCTTTCATGCCTGTTTATAAAAATACTTTTATTACTTGTCTTTCTAAGTAGCACTGTATATGCGCGGAGCTTTGAAGCAGAGCCAAAGGGAAATAAAAGACTGCAGCAGTCATTCACTTGGGTGTGGACATTTGTAAGACCTTGCAGAAAGTTGACTTATTTCTCTTTTGCTGCAGTAGGAGCTCAGAGAGGAAACACTGCAATGATTTCAGAGTCCCCAGTCCAGGGAACCGTGATTGTTTCCTGGCAAGAGTCGAGCTCAAAGTCATAAACCAGAGCTTTACTGCAAACCGAGGAGATTAAACCGAAAGAAAATTTAAGTGAAATGTTAAAAAAGTTTTTTATTCTTTAGAAATACGAGAAAACTCCTCAATGCATATGCAGAAAATGAAATTAGTACAACTTTATATGTTTTTTTTCTCAGCAAAAATCCACCTGAGTTGTTGTGAAATGCCTGAAATAAATTGATCTTCAGCTTCTCAAGTGAGAATTTCTATTAGAAGAATCACTAATTTAAAAAAATCTATAAAGGACTTTTGGTGCCACATTCTGTAAAACTGATCATTTCATCTTATCAAAAAGCTGTAGTTTTAGTTTGTTGTTGGCTAATTACGTTAAAGTTTGTCTCTTTTTTAAAAGTTATTTCATTTATGGTCACTTTTATATTTGTATTAATAAAATTACCTAATGATTCAATTCAATTTTATTCATATAGCCCAACATCATAAAACAATTTCCTAAAAAATTGTAAACAATTGTTAATTATGCAAATAATTGTACAGAAGCATAATGTCCGTCGTGAAATATAAACAATGGCTAATTGCTAAACTAAACTAAATAGAAAAATAAATCTGGTTATCCCTGTTCTTAGCCCCTCCTTCCTGGGAAGGAAAAACTCCCCAAAAAATGTGATTCAGGAACAAAGAAGCAAGCTGAGCCAGGGGCAAGGTCCACAGCCAAAAACAGGAGCACAGGCGATCCAGCTGGATTCTTAAAGCTCTCGAAAGAGGAGCAACAAGTGAATCACACTGCACCAAACACAAGCACAGAGAACTGAATATAATACATAATAAAGAATAGAAGAGAGGTGAAGTAAACGAGAATAGAGAACAGAACCCCAGAGCTGATGTGGATAATAGCAATGATAGAAAATCTAAATTTAATGTCAAAAGTATACCATAATAAACATAGTTTACTCTTTTGCTAGAATAAAAGCCAAAAAGTGCTTTGAGAATTGTTGGATCTATCAGGAAAAATTGTAACATTCAACAATTTAGTCTGAAGAAGTATTCAGTTTGTACTTCCCGCACTACATGTACATGGTCTATAATATACTTGCTATAATTGTACTCAAGCCCCACTCCAATCTTCTTTGAAAGTTTTTTTTCAAAGCGTTTCCAGTGGTCTTAAAATTATGATTTTGCTGTTTTTAGTGAAAATCAGAAACACCTGTGTCATCTTCAAGGACACAGTTTCTGCAGAGCGCCATGAGCTCATCAGAAATTTGACTCTTGAGCTGTGGGCAGCACTGTTGGCACAGAGTAAGCCCGCCCCCTTTCCCTTCCCTTTGGCTGAGAGCCCTCTGTTTACTAGCCTACAGCCCCTCAAACCCCTAACCTAGCATTACCGGTGTAACAAAAATGGTGAGCATTATTGGAGCTACAGTTTTGAGTCAGATGGCAGGTTGGATGAGGAAAATGAAGACCTATATGGATCTATTTGTCTGCAAGTGGATGAATCAGATTGCAGAGAGCTTGTGGCCTTTCCAGTGAATTTTCTACATCACAAATACCATAGTTTTCTATCTGCATTTTTTTTGTCTGCTTTTATACTCACAATGATTCAAATAAAGAAATACTCTGAAATATCTTTTTGTTGCAAGAACATGTTCAAAACACCAAAGACACATTTTTTGTGGTGGTTTGTAGCCATAAATGCTGTCCCTCTAACATTTTTTACTTCCTTTTTCTTTGAAAAATGAAAGAATTAATGTGAGGAAAAAAACCTGCCATGGCCGCCTACTGAAAGAATCTATCTGTCAGCAAAGTAAGTTAACAAGACCTCACTTTCAAGTGTGTGAATGTAAAATTTAACCTTCAATATGACAAAAACAAACATAATTTAGATTAAGCTCTGAATGGACTGTATTGTGTGTATTTCACAGCACGGTGACCCAAACCCAACTGTCTGATTATGATGAATATTCATTTGTCTAAAGGTTGAAGGTCGGGCCGTGCATGTGCTCTGGTCTGTTGGTGACACAGTCCAGACGTGCTGTGTCTGTGTGTTTAGCTATAATTCTGCTGTGGTATGTATGTGTGTGCATGTGTGAGTCCTAGCAGAACAGAAAGTAGATGGTTTGTGAGTGTTTGGGGGGCTCCACACATGAGCAGCTTCAAAACTGACCACAAGAAATGATCAGTTTGACAGGCAGGAAAAGTGTTCACTTTGCCAAAACCCAAAATGGTTTCTTCTGACAAATGAATGCAAATGCCACACTGAGAGAGCAGATATTTGAATCACAATGACTTTTTCAGAAATGTATGAAGAACATACGAGGATTTTTTTTGTAGTAATGTTGCACACTTGGGAAAAAAAATCAAAGGGTTTCCAAGATGTATGAGTATGAACCAAATTTTCCATCCATCCAGTTACGTCCTGCTGCCACTGCTGGACCTTTTTCCATCCAGTCCTTCTGTTCACCTGGCAGGTGTGGCCAATGTGCCTTAATCGGCACCTGCTGGCTTTTGAAGACAGAGAAGGCCAAAAAGGCCACACCTAGGCAGGCAGGGAGCAGAGCAGCAGGCTGAGGAGCTGGTTGGGGTTTAGGTGGTATTGTGCTGGTTTGTGTTTGTTCTCTTTTACCCCCTTTGTCCTCAGTAGTCTTATACTGCTAGGTTTTGTTGTTTTAGTTTGCGGTTGGACCTTGGTAGTCTTAGTTTGTAGGCTTTGTTTATTTGTGTTATTTAGGTAACTTTGGTTAGACAGTCTCTCTGACTTATTTTATGTTTTTCAAGGTTCTGATTCCTTTTGATTTGACTTTCCGTTTGAACCAGCACACTATCTTTTTTTTCCTTTTGCTTTTCAGAGCCCAGTTACTTTGTTTCCCTTATTTAATAAACTGTGTATTTTTTCTCACTGGCATCCAGTTTTTGTTATGGTCCTATTTTTGGTTCTCCCCCTAGACTTGAGCCAGGTTTGCCCATTGAGGCCGTAACACCATACATCCATCTTCAGAGCTCACCAAATCTCCTTCACGGAGCCATCCCAGCTATTGTTGGGCGCAGGCAGGGTACACCTGAACAGGTTGCCAGTCCGTTGCAGGGGCTCATACTTATAGGCACCAAGGGACAATTTAGAGACCCTTGTTAACCTAGGAAGCATGTTTGTGGATCGGAAGCTGGAGTGCCTAGTGAAAAACCACGCATTCACAAGGAGAACATAAACGTCCCAGCCGGTACTCAAACCAGGGCCTTCTTGCTTGTGAGGTGAAAGCTGCCTACAACAGCAGGCAGCCTTGAATCAAATTTTAATCAGGAAGAAATAAGCATATCAGTACCTTCAGCAAAAAGTTGTACACTTCAAGTTTATCTTATTAAATAAAAATTGTGTTTTTAACATGTTCCTGTCTCATTTTTCTCACGAAGAAGGAATTATATGATGAAAATTAAGATTAAAAATAGTATTTCTGAGTATTTCATTATTCAAATTGTTGTGAATCAGGAGCAGAGGAAAAAAGGCTGTTTGAAAAAGATCTTATTTGTGATGTAGAACCTACAACGGCAGGCCACACGCTCCATGCTCCGACGCATGTCCTGTAGCAGACAAATAGATCCACTGACGTTTTCATTTTCCTCGTCTGACCTGGCACCTGGTTTTACCTGTACAGCTGCATAGCTCCAATATTTCTCGCCATTTTAGTTGCATCTCTAATATTAGGTTGAGGGTGTGAGAGGCTGTAAGCTAGCGGGAGAGCATATCAACAAATAAAGGGTGGGAAGTGGGGGCGGGGTTGCTCTGTGTCAATTGTCTCGCCTACAACTTTGACTAAAAACGACATATTCATAATTAAAAGACCACTGGGAACACTTTTACAATACTTAAAAAGATGATTGGAGTGGGACTTAAAATATACTTTATAAGTATAGCAATTATAATTTAGACCTGGGTATAGTTTAGGAAGTATATTAATTGAATACTTCGTTAGAGTAAGTTGGAACATTTCAAATTTACATTAAATGGATAGTATATAAAAAAATAGGCTTTAAGAAGGCTGCTTTAGTTTTGGCATAGACAAAGTGTACTTGTGGTATACTTAAATAGACTACTTTAAGCTAAGAGAATCCATAACACAGCAAATATTTACAGTACAATAAAGGTTTTCTCTATTACATACTCTGCAGTAGTAATACTTCACTTGAGATTAACAATAAATCTGCCAGCAGAATCTTCCAATATTTCCTGTTAGCAGATTTAGTTGGCGTATATCAAGTAAAAATGTCCTACAATTTACTAAGAACAAGTAATTCTACGCTCATGAAATGTTCCTGTTACGTCAATGCTTCTCATATCAAGTGAAACAAGTTAACTTGACTGGAAATAGGACACGTATTTTTGGTAAGAAGTAGAGCTTTGCAGTGCGGAGTCTGAAACTTGTTCTTTGAGGATGCAGCAGACAGATAATCCTTCATCTGGAGAAACTTGAGCCCCGGTGTGAAGACGACTCTGCTGCTCGGTCGCAGCAGGAGGCGACAAGATCAGAGACGCTCACTACAACACTGTCAGACGCTTATCAGAAAAGCCGTACCACAATGTGTGGCTTAGCATAAAAAAAAAAACATATTTTTGAAGGTACCATGTGTGTGCAAAAGCATCTCTCCCCACGAGTGCCCATCTGTGTGCCTATAGGCTTCTTTCCCAGGCTTCTGCACTGTAATTGTAACAGTAATTGGTGAAGTGATAACCCCATTTCCACAGGAAATGTGCCCTGGTTTCCTCATGCCGCCCCCCCCAAACATAACCCCCGCCTCTGGTGGTGCAGCCAACACAGTTGTCCCTTCGGGGACGCTGCACCAGACAGCTGAAGCTCCCTGGGGCTCTTTGAGCAGACAAACAGACGGACAAAGGCAGATGCTCTTACAGAGACGGAACACGTGTGGAGGTTCCTGCAGCTTTCAGATGGACAATGCTTCACGCTTCTGAAGGAGAATACAATCCAAAACAAGGCCTGCTTGTGTATTTGTTCAGCAAATTATGTGAGGAAATCAATATTTCAAGATGTTTTTTTGCAGAGAAAAGCTTCTGCGAGGCTTACGAAGACTTTTATTCATGAAAACATCTTCCCTTGGAGCTTTTTCTTCTCAGTCGGTTCACTGTTCACAAAGTGTGAAACAATCCAGGTCTGAATGTTTACAGATGTAATCAGCACCCGTCTCACCTGCCCTCAGTTTACATTTCATTTCAGCGCTGATCTACGGTGGCCCTGGAGTCCAAATCACATCAACAAATCATTCAGGGCAAAAACACGTTAAAGATAACAAATCAAAAAAGAAAAACAAATCATAAAAATCATTTCATTTTAGAAATCAAAACATAATTCCAGAAACCTAAACATAGTTCCAAAAAGACTAAACACAATTTAAGAAAATATAATAAAAAGGAAACGTTTTAGAAAACACAAGTAATTTCTAAAAGTAGAAATAAAATGTTAAAAATGAAACCATAAGAAATCAGAAAAATAGGTATTATGGGACGTCAATGGACATCATAGCTGAGTTTCCATTACACATATTCGTAAAAATGTCAAAAAACAACACAATAATTCATTCAAAAACACGGTGACAGATGGGAACAATACTTGGATTTACGGCAGATACATTCAAATTTCTGCCACAGCTCTAGCGTTCATAGTCATCTATCAAAGGAGACGTCGGAGTCTTATTCTGGTCATTATTCAGGCCTTATTAAGCTCCTTACATGTGCAAGTGGCTATGAATGGAGCGATTTTGGGAAATCATGTTTGGTGATTTTACAGAGGAGCTGTAGATCCAACAATCCGCTTATAACGGATTGTTGGTCATGTGAGTCATTCAATTCTAAAAAAAAAAGTATCTTTTGCCGTCTTGCGAAATGTGTCAACCACCTCCTCCAAGCACAAAAACTTTTTTTCTATTCCATTAAGCTGATTTATTATCATAAATCTAATTTGTGCGATTTCATAGTCAATAGAAACACGGCTAATGATGGCGTTTGTTCACCATTTAACTAGAAGTTGTAATATTTTCCAACAGAAGATATTTCTTCAAACCCATTAAGCTTTAGTCCAGTGCTCACATTCTTTCTACCACCATAACTCTTCAACTGTTTGCACAATTAGCGTAATTTTGTTTAGTGAATTAGTGATTTGTTCTGTTAAGCAACAGTTTAGGTTAGTAATGTGTTACATATTGGTGCAAACCCAATAAAAGCCACTTTTCATTATGTCAGAATCAATGGATTCATTGTGATTGTGTTAACGGCAGAAGAGTTGCGATGTGTCAAAGAGCGTGTATTATTTAGGCGTCGGCGGCGACATCTCCGGTGTTAAAAGGTTAAGCTTCTGGCCAAACTCACAGCAACAGTTCAGATATTGTTCAATTAACTCTTTTTTTTAACAATCTTTTTATTGTCATTTTTATTAAATACAACATGACAAAAACCAAGGGCAAAACGGTGACGATGACCGATGTAGATGACGTATGATAATGACTAGTAATTGAGAAACGACACAAAAAAACAGGTTAAGTAAGGCTAAATCAACCTTACCCTCCCATAACCAATATAAAGAAGGGTCGTTCTTCAATAAACATAAAGTTCAACTTTTTAACATAAGTAAGAGATGGCTCCCCTATCTTGTGAAATCCCTTCAGGATGTATCTTATCTTCTCAAGCGTCACCACATTTAGGATCTCCCTGGTCCAAAGTGTGTGGGAGGGGGGGCGGTGGCAGATTTCCATCTCGACATCTTACTAACAAAGTGACCAATCGACTCTTTAACTCAGTTCAGGTAAAACGTCCTTCTGCGTTCCCTCTTCTTCAAAACTCAAATGTCATTATGATTTCAGGAAATTACATTATTTTAACCTTTTTTTTTTAAGTTTCGGTTTCTAGAATTTTGTTTTGATTTCTGAAATGTAATGTTTTGGCTTGTTAGTTGTCGTTGGGATCTTTGATATGTTTTGGCGTTGAGTGATTTGCTGATATGATTTGTACCTCAGGGCCACCGTACTGATCTGGTGATGCCGGCGTTCACGGCCTTCCGAATCAGACCGACTTCTTCCTGCCGCATTGCTCTCCTCTTTTGCTGCCGTTCTTGTTTCCCAGTCTTTTTTTTCTAGTCATTTGATTTCTGCACAAATAACAAGGATGAAGCACCAAACTCCCAGAGTGTAACATGTTCAAAAGCACAGAGTGCGGTGACACCTCCAGTGACACTAATGAGGCCGCTTGTCCACCAAATAGAGAGCGGTGTCTTTGCAGTTCAGCCCGGCTGAACAGACTTCATTGTGCGAAACGGCGCCTGCTGGAATTGAATTTTTATGGTTTCTTAAAACTTAAAACAGTCTGAGCAGGTGAGAATACAGTCGGAGGGATGAGATCATTATTATTTTTAAAACTTGATGGAAAGGTGGAGCACGGAAAAAGGGAGGAAACCCTCAAATTTTCCAGAGCACTTTCTTTAAAAAAAATAAAATAAAATGGGGCTCTGGTTCTGACAGTCAGTGTGAAGCACATGGAGTTGATGGGCCAACACTTGCCAGCCAATCCGAAACAATTCCTTTAGTTAAAAAAACAAAAAAAATCGGAGTATTGAATGTAAACCTTTCATCTAAAGTACTTATACAGACATCAAAACAAGGCCTAATAAAATAATCTTCTACTGTGGTGGAATGAAGTTAAACACGTGAGTCCAAACTGCTTTTATTTTTATCAGTTAAACTAATAGTGAAACGTAAGTGTTTAACAGATTTACTGCATGTGGATTAACTGCCCTATAAAGATGGATTTAACAACTGAAGATCCATGGAACTCGGTTAGAATTAGCTTGAGTGGTCCAAAATTGAATCTCCACCCATGAATATTTTCCCTGCCTCGTTCCACGGATTCCTTCTGGCTCGTGTGCATTTGTCTTTGTTCACGGCACAGATGTAAAAAGTCTGTCTGTGTGAGTCAAGGTTGTGCAATAGAGGAATGTTCTTAGCCGCATCACACGCCACACATTTGCTCTAATCACATCGAGGTCCAGCAGAGCTCCCATGACCTGCTGCCTTTAATCTAATGTTCACCGCGGATAAAAATATCAGCCCACTGACAAGAACACTCACTCATACTCGCTCATAAAAGAGCATTATGTAAACAGAACACCTAAACAGAAAAATTCAGACTTTGAGATAAAGGAGCCATTCATGCACGGATGTCCTCTGTAGGATTATGCCTTAGTGTGTCTGCTCCTTTACTTCGTAACTTTTTCCGTCTTTGATTCCTAGTGACAGAAGTCAAAGGCCAATTGGTTCCAATCAGAGGTCAAGGCCCCCTTTGACCCCGCCTGCCAGGTTGATGTTGATAAAGGCAGGTCGGGCATGTGTGAACGTATCAGCCTGCTTTCACTGACCCGCACAAGAAAGTTGTTTTTGCTGCATGTAAACCTTCCCGCTAATTTTATCTGTTCTCACTTATCACGAAGAATCTCATGAAGGCGATGACAGCGTTTGATAATGGTAGACGGCGCTTTGCTTCCTGTAAGAAGACCACTTCACGGTTGCACTGATGCATGAGCAGCATGTCTGCAGTTTATCACAAGGATGAAGCACTTGTGGAGGAGAAGTGACATTTGGCTAAGGTCTGCTGCTTTGCTCTTAGAGCTGAGATGAGATCTCAACGTCTAGTTGTGGGAATTTTGGTATTCTTCAACTTTATAGTTTTTTACATATTGAGTAAAATATGTCCCATTGGAAATGAATGAGAAAGTCTTCAAATTTCTAAATTAGCAATAAGTCTTTAAATATCTTCATGGGATATGTTTTCATCTTTTATAGTAATTAAAAAAAATGTTTACCTAATATTTTAACAACAGGCTAACGTTTTTGACTAGTTTGTTATCTACTAGGGTTTTAAAGACTAAATTAGAGTAGCTTCTAACTTGGCAACATGCTAACGTTTTTTGACTAATATAGTTTACAGAGGAATTTTAGGCTATTTTTTTAGTTTAGCTAATATTTTAGCAACATGCTAATGTTTCTGGTCGATTTGTTTGGCTAATTTAGAGTAGAGCTTCTATTTTAGCAGCATGCTAACATTTTTGGCTAATTTCTTATCTACTGGGGTTTTAAGTGCTAATTTAGAGATTAGCTTCTATTTCAGCATCAGGCTAATATTTTTGACAGTTTAGTTTACTGCAGAATTTTAAGCTATTTTTAGTGTTTTGCTAATAATTTAGCAATATGCTAACGTATTTGGCCAATTTGTTATCTACTGGGCTTTTATAGGCTAATTTAGAGTTTAGCTTCTATTTCAGCATCAGGCTAACATTTTTGACTAACATAGTTTGCTGTGAAATTTTAGGTTATTTTTGGAGTTCAGCTAATATTTTAGCAACATGTTTATGCTTTTGGCTAATTTGTTTAGCTTGTGTTTTAGCAACAGGCTAACATTTTGACTAATTTGGTTTACCAAGGAATTTTTGGCTATTTTTTGCGTTTAGCTGGTATTTACAATAGTTACGAGCTAACTTTTTTGGCTAATTTGGCATCTACTAGGGTTTTTTTGGGGTTAATTTGGAGTTTTGCTTATTTTTAAGCAATATATATTTCTGCAAAATTGGCATGTATTAGTGATTTTAAGCAATTTTAGTACAACTTTTTACAAAATTTAGGTCAACTTCAACGCTCTTTCATAACGAAATTTCCAGTCTTTTAGCAAATTTTACGTTTTGCAAATACCCTTTTCCATTTTCAGCAAATCCCTTCTGCAATTAAAGTAAATTGCTTCATCATTTTCAGCAAAAAGCTTCAGCATCTTCAGTGATTACTGTCAGCAAAAAGCATTCACAGTAGCATTGTCACAGGTAATGCAACTTTTTTAGTTTTCATTGTGTTAGAAAGTTGAAGGCGGGCATAATATAACCAATTTAAAGTCATGGTTGATCTGTTATATATGTATTATTTTTTGCTAGAGTAGAAACCTTCAGTCACAACTGCCCTCACAGGCATATAGGAGCTTTCTGCGGATGAGTAGCCCACATAATATTTCAAGGTCGTAGACGGCTTGGTGAGCCAGCAGAGCCAGAATATTCATGTACATTTTTTTCTACAGCTATGATGTGAGCTTACACAATACTTTTGTCAGGGGAAGTAGGTGAGACACAGAATTGTTTTTGTTTTGTAATTCAAACCTCCAAAATCCTGCAGATTGCACAAGGAGCCCATAAATGATGTCCTAGCATTGTGGATTGACTTTTAGAATTGAGGATCACAGCGTAGTTTGTGTGATGTTCAATAAATGTTTATCCTGTTCGGCCCGCGACCTAAGATGTGTTTTGGATTTTGGCCCCTTGTGTGATCGACTTGTACTCCCCTGCTCTACGACCTTTTGAGAGCCTGGACAACCCAATAACCAGCAGCACTCGTACGGCTACTTGTGACTGAGTAGTTCTTTACACCTGTTTTAATGATGTTTTTGAGATTTTAGATGTTTTTAGAAAATCAGCAACAATATGGACATTAAAAAAAGGAAAAAATAGCTTCTGAAGGAAGGACAGATTGCCTTTAATTCCAAACGCTGAAACTTTACTCACTAATTTCATCACAGCTTCTGAAAGGATCCATTTAGAAGTTTTAGCTCACTGAGAAACGGGCTTCCTCTCAGCGTTTAGTCAACATCTGAGGGATCTTTGTTGTGGTGCATGTGTGTTAACAGCTCTCAAATGCAGATGAACTATAGTGTGTAATGTGTGCATGTACAGAGGCAACGCCCCCTTCACTGAAGAGCTTTGATGTCTTGTTTTTGTATTGTTCCTGCTGTGTGTGTATTGATGGTTGTTTTTCGCCAAATCCATCATGTGTCCGTTTGCGTGTTTGTGAGTGGAGGGTTAGGAAGTAACCTCCGCTCCCCTCCTACTCCACCCTCCTTCACCCAAATTATGTCGGCATGGTTGCTGTAACCAAGGCAACCGTCCCAGGAGTTAGGGTGGAGTGGGTGCAGCTGGTGTTTCATGGAAGAGTAAGAAGTGTGTGTGAGTGCTTCATAAAGAAAAGATTTTTTTTTTGTCACTAAACAAGAGCCATTCATCTCTGTGCGGGTAAAGTGGGACACGACTGATTCCAAAGTTCCTCAGAAACTCAGTGTTTCTGTGCAGTTCTGCACAATTCAGGGAGAAAACAGTGGAATTACATATTAATATGCACAAATGAACATTTTAGTTTTTAATAAGTTTTTTCAATCTTTTGACAACCACTCCCCATAAATGTGTTTGTTTTTTGTGTCCCAAAGCAATAGATTCCTCAGAGCAGTTATTGTGTTTGTTCCTTCCATAATTCTGACTTAATGAGTTTATGAAGTGCGTCTTCTTCCCTCTTCTGACCCAATGGGAACCCATGATGCTGCCAGATGCTGAATGCTGTTGGATTTCTTCACTGCAGAGGTGGTTTCAGTTTCAATTAAGTCGTTTTTTTTCCCTTTCCAATTGAATCAAACAAGGTCATGCTGCTCCTGCGGGGCACAAACTGTTATTGTGGTGAAGTTCTGGCTGTTGGAGTAGGCAGAGGAAGGCAATTTCCTGTGAAGAGCGCCGCTCTCAGAAACATGCTCCCTTCAGTAGGAAGATTGAATATAAAATTAAAGCACATGTCTGATACTTACGGCGGAGGATTGGGGCCGCGAAAGAAGAAAAAGACACAAATGTATGAGAGTTAAGGAGGAAAATTGTCAGAAAAAAGACAGTTTTATGAGAATAAAGTCATGCAGTTATGAAAAAAAGTTCAACAATTTACTAAACTAAAGTTGAAAATTTCTGCTTCAAAAAGTCATAACTTTACAATGAGAGCCATTCTTATAGGAAAATGAAATACTATAATTAGGCTTTAAAATGTTTCCACTAAGTTTAATTTACGTTGCAGAAAATTCAAAAAAATTTACAGCACAACACTACAATTACCGGTGGTCACAACACGAAAAACAACATAAACTCACAACACAAAAAAGTCAATTTGCAACACAAATAAATCATCTCACAGCACAAAAAATAAACTCAACACCAAAACATTAACTCACAATTAAAAAAAAATCAACTCACAACACGAAAAAAAAATTAACTCACACCACAAAAAATCAACTCACAACACAAAAAAGTCAATTTGCAACACAAATAAATCATCTCACACCACAAAAAATAAACTCAACACCAAAAAATTAACTCACCATTAAAAAAAATCAACTCACAACACAAAAAAAAATTAACTCGCAACACAAAAAATCAACTCACAACACAAAAAAATCGACTCACAACACAAAAAAGTCAACTCGCAACACAAATAAATCATCTCACAGCACAAAAAATAAAAAAACACCAAAAAATTAACTCACAATTAAAAGAAAATAAACTCACAACGCAAAAAATCAACTCACAAAATGGAAAAGTCAACTCACAACACGAAAAAAAAAATCAACTCACAACACAAAAAAGTCAATTTGCAACACAAATAAATCCTCTCACAGCACAAAAAATAAAAAATTACCAAAAAATTAACTCACAATACAAAAAAATACTAAGACACCGTTCAAAAGTCTCTCTGCATGAACTTTTTTCTAAATATACAACTTTATTTTCATTAAACTATAACTTTATCATAACTTTGTTTTACAAATATTAAATTTGTGATTATAGTCTAATACAATGTAGAGTTTTTATAAATATATATAAGGTTAATATTTGTAAAATTTAGTTTTTTCCCTCAGAATTTACCCATTTTTTTCCCACATATAATCAATTTATTTTATTTTATGGTAGCCCTGAAGCTGCCTTAACACCAAATACGATTCGTGCAGCAGGGCTGTCAAGTTTCAATGTTAAGTGACGGTACAGACGCCATCTGAGGTCCTGCGGCGCCATTTGGCCGATTTGTAATTTGGGCGACAGATGCAGAGTTATAATCAGGGAATAATCAGGGACTCTGCTTAGGGCAGGTGACAGTTTCAGTGACTTGATCAGCAGGTAAAAAAAAAAAAAAATCCAATATGGCTCCTCAATTCAGGGGTTTTCATCCTGAACTTCTTTCCATTTTCTTAACCCGCTGGGGCCGCAGGGTTACCGGGACTGTAGGTTACTGTTGGGCACCCTGGAGCTGGAGCGATCGAGGCCGCTTTGCTAGCCAGCCCCCCGGTGGACGGTGTAGTGAGCTAGCAAGCGCAGAGCTTGCTATGTTGGTCTATGCTGGCGATTGGCTGTGTGGTAGACGGAGAGCCGCCGTGAGTGCCGTCATAACGGGGACAGTCTCTCCAGCTCCATGGGGTTATGAAGTTTCTCTTATTTTTACTGAAACAATGATAAAAGATCCTCCAGTTTTATTTTTATTTTCCCCTTCTCGGGTTAATGCGGGACAGAAATTCCTTCAACAAGGCAGTAAATTTGATGTGAATTTATAATGTGATGAATCCCGCTTAATACTTTTTTCTTTTAGTCGTTGAAAAACTTTCAATGACAAGATAAAGAACGTTTTTCTCTTTGTTTTTGGACGTCCTCTAAAAGTTGAGAAAAGAAAAAGAAAAGATAAAGGTTACATTTTTGTATTTTTTTTTAACATACATTAAAATATCTGTTAGGCCTCCAGATTCATGGATTATTTATTATAAGGCAGCTATTCTTTTTTATAGCTAAGAATAAATACATCTCTATCTCCAGCTGTTGTTTCTGTGCTGCTCAGGCCAGAAGGAAACACAACAACCGACTTCCCTGCTGAACAATAACCAAACACAGCAACCTTTCATGCTGAGCCAAGCACAAGTTTCTGCTTTCTACCTATTTTGTGCAAAAGCATTTCTCTCCAACTGTGACTCATTTTAACGAGTTCTGTTTATTTTTTATTCCTTTTTTTGCTCGTCCATCCTTTTTTTTTTGCTTTCCTTGAATGTCAGCATATTGTGATCACTCTTAACTTCTGTCTTCAGCATCAATCTTCCTTTCTTTATTTGTTCTCTCCTTCTGCTGCTTTTTGACATTTTCTTTCCTCGTTTTTTCTCCCTCTCCCACCGACAGCCTGTCACCCTGCTCCTTCCACAACTCATCATCTGTCTCATCATCGTTTTTCATCTTGTCCTCAAACTGTTGTTGCTTCCTCTTTTTCCAGCTGCCCTTTTAGCCTATTTTCTCCTCGTCTATCCTCCAATCTATCTTTCGCTCTGTTATTTCCGATTTCCCATCATGCTTGCGGCTGCTCTTTTCATCTGACTTTGCTTCACCTTCACTTCAGCCTCATGTCCATCATTTACCCCAAACATGATTTCAATGAATCTTCCTTCACCTTCGCCCCCATCCACCCATCACGCTCCATCTTCCTCTGTTTTTCCTCATCCCTCGTCTTCCCCCTGACCCTCATCCATTATCATTCATTCATTTATTCCATCGGAATTCTTTTGGTCTGTTCCCCTCCATCTGCCCCCTCACTTTCACAGCTGTCGTCATCATGTGGGGTTTTGACATTTTCCCATTTTCATAACTTAACTGCCTTCACCCCATCAGCTGCATTTGACGCCTGATCATTTTCACATCCTCTCCTCCACTTCTTCCTCTTCTCACCTGAAGATTTCCACCCTCTGCTGTTTTACCAGGTTACTTCTTGTTTGAAAGAATCTCAGATTCAAAATGGCGCCACATTTAACCTTTCTGAAGACTATTTCAGTTTGCATCAAGCAAACCGGTTCCTAAACTATATTCTTGCACATCAAAGGATTGTGCAGGTTTCCTGAGCTGTATGTGTGATTACATACTACACTTTGATACCAGCAGAGTCATATGCATAATGTTTATAGATTTACATATTTAACCCATAAGAACCCAGAGTAACATCAGAGGAATATCTGAAATGTTTTCTGTGGTCAACTTGGTTTGTGGTATTTTCCATATAACTTTATTTTGAAGAAAAAAAAAATGGGCCTTTGAGTGAAATTTGCATTATGACAGTGTTTGATCCCAGACGTTTCAAAACAGAGCTGAAATCAAGATCTATTTGCACTATGACTTATTGTTTTTATCTTAAAGTTAAGTCAGATAAAAATGACATTTTCACATTCCTCAACAAAATAAACAAAGTAAAGGCAAATGATCAAATTAGGCATCTACATTTTTTGATCATTTAAGAATTACTTAAAAAAAGTCAATGAAACTTTATTTCTGATAAGCACTTCTAAAGCTTTATGCAGATCAGAGCAAGTGAATAAACAAAGGCCCAGAAATTCAACCCACTCTTTACCCTGCCCCCTCCCCCCCATTAAAATATACAGACATACAGGAATACTCATGGCTATGGCTCGTAATAATTGAAAAAACCAGAGGAACGCTTCTAAGACCTGTTTGTATTTCTCATTTTACAATTAATAATGTTAGAAAAAGTTAGCAATGCTAACAGTATTTCATCTGTCTAAAGTGTGATGAATAGAAAAGTCAAATATACTTTAGTTTTTGTTGTATTTGTACACTAAAAATGGACTCTTGAGAATATAAAGACACTTGCTGAAACAATTATTTACTTTCTTGCAAGAAAAGTTAATCTCATCAAGAAAGTTTTTCTCTATCAACATAATCTTAGATTGAGAAAGTGCTCTCGGTGACAAGAATTGTTTTAATAACGATTTTACTCCATCTGCAGATTTTAAAGGAATGTGGTTAGAAATGTTGATGTATCTCCAAGGGGCCTGTTTTTGGAGTAGAGTGCTATACTACGGTGGCCCAGAGGGGTCACAACACAACACTTCAAATTTGCAATGCAACACACTGCAATTAGACACAACACAAATAAATCAACTCACAACACACAAAAAAATTAACCCGCAACACAAAAAAATCAACTCACAACATGGACAAAAATCAACTCACAACACAAAAAATTGAACTTGTAACACAAAACAATTAACTCACAACACAAAAAAATCAACTCACAACTTAACATATTATGTCAAACAGAAGTTTGACCAACAACAGAAGTTGCACCACTTTTCCTGAATTTTTCATTGGGCTGAGCGGTAATAGAATAACTGTAGGTTGTTCAGTTGTGAATTTCAAGTGTTTAAAGTGTTCCAACCCTTCTTGGCCACCGTACTACACTTGTTTAATGAAAATGTCCTCATAAAAATACACTCATGATATTTGTAGATAAATGTTATAGCCTGAAATTTTGTCTTACTTTTATTTAAAAAAACCCAGAATAAATAATAATAAAAGTCAGGATAAGGTTTTATACATTTGAATATACATATCAAGAAGTTACTATTTTTCCACATGACTGTACAGTACATAACAACCATGAAATGTATAGAAAAGTCACATGAGCTCCCAGCATGAAACTTCTTAATTGGGTTTAGTTGTAAAACCGTCAACCCACAATTCTGATGAACCTGGTAACAGTCAGAGGGGATCAGTTTCAAGGCTCTTCACTGAAGCGTCACAGACTTCTGCCCTCCTCCTTTTGTCCATAAAGGCATCTGTAGATGAACTTCAGTCCATCTAAAACTTGCTTGATGGCTTTTTTTTAGCTAACAGCAGGAGAAAATCCATAATAATGACAGCTGAGGTTTGCAGTTTAGAGAAATTACCGGAGCCGCGCTGCAGGCTGTGTATTGATATTCAAAAGTTTTGTTTTTCCAAAGAAAAAAACACACTGTAATAACAAGAACACATTTTCCAAACATTTAAAACAAGAAAATGCAGTCCTGCTTTTTAAAATCATTTATTTTTTTCCATTTATTCTCAGTAAGAAAAATGATATTTGAAAAATGTGCTCGCCTCGACCTCGTACGGCTCTCCAAGCTGTGGTAGGAGGAGGGCACGTCGGTTCATCCGACTAGTTTTTCCCTGGAGGTGCAGAGGTGTTTCAGATCCGAATGACTTCAGAATGTTTTGATTTCAGGCTTGTGGGTTGGATGGATGAAAACCATTTCTGACCTTGTTAAGGGAAAAAATCAATCAATAAATGAATGTATAAATAAACAGATGGTTGTCCTTCATTTGAAATCCAATAAATAAAGGGGCTTCAATTTATTTCCCAGTTCTTGCACATTGTTACAGAGCTTCTGGTATTAGAATAAATCAAATGAATCTGTTGAAGGATTTTCTGCTGAGGAGAATGGGGCTTTACCAGCTGATCAGAAATGCTGCATGAACAGCTTTCTGTCACCTCCACAGACAACGGTTCACTTGAGCTGCTCCAAATAATCTTCAGCTGATGGCCTTTCTCTCACCCCAGTCTGCTGCTTGGCATGCCCGATTCTGTCCTTGCATATTATGCACAATCTGTCATTGATTCACAGTCTTTTCACGCAAAGCATCACACTTCTCCGCCTGTTTGGCAGCGTTGTCCTTTTTTTTTTTTTCCTGCATTCCTTCCCTCCGTCTGTCCTTGCTTTTCTTCACTTCTTCTCCTCTGAAGTCACACTTCAAATTATTATAGAAATAACTTGACTCCTCTTTGCTGTGCTGACTCACTGCTATGTTTTTTTTTTTTTTGGTTTTCTCAATCGTTTTATTTATATATTTAACAGAACAGCAAACAGCGTCATGTTCATATGAGAGTTAAAAATGTTTCAGAGCTTAACAAGCCAAAAATAAAACTAGTTTAATAAGAAAAATCATAAGAATACAAGTCAAGATTTATTAATAATACAAAAAGATATGCATGAAATAATTCTATCGTCTGTGGTGGTTAGGCTGTGAGGATGTCTTGCGTGCTGATTGGATAAGCTCAGACCTTAAATGAATAAACTCAGAGACTAGAAAATAACTATTTGACATTCTATAACTCCTCAACCGTTTATGCAATTAACATGACTCAGCTGATTCTGATCTGTTGAAAAATGGCTTTTATGTTAGCGTTGCACCAATATGCAGCACATTAGTAATGACAAGCTTTGCATAACAGCTTTTCTCTGATGGGATCAGCTGATTTACTTTGATTGCGTAAGCACTTAACTACTGTGAAGAGTTAAATGTCTGCGCCAGGCCTTCACTATAGATGCATTTCTATTACACATATGCCCAAAATGTTCTCAAAATTCTAGCAATGTAAAAAAAAAAACAACACGATTTTGCAATTACACAGTTTTCACTATATCGTAAGTATGCGAATAAACACAAGAGAGATATAGTATTACCTTTCCATCAAACTCATTTTGACAGGTGACCTTTGACCTCCACATTCCAAAGTGATGACGTAACAATTTGATATAAACTTTATATAAAGTTTATATCAAATCGATATAAACTTTATATCAAGGTAATACTATATCTCTCTAACACAAATAGACTCACATAAGTCATTCAAAAAGACGTCGATTAATTTGATCAATACTTTGATTTACAGCAGATTAGGGCTGCTACAAACAATTATTTTGATAGTCGACTAATCATCAATCATTAACTTTAAACAAACTAAAAATAAAGATAATTAATATGATAGTTATTCAACTTTTAATGAATCGTGCAGCCTCTGTTCTTCATTAGTTTCTGGTATAAAAACAAGATTAAATCAAATGAGGTCAGCATCTGAAACAAAGGAACTATTTTTCACATAAGATCAAGTTTTGGTCTCACTGACTCAAATGTAAATAAAAATACTTTTTTTGGGGTGGGGGGCTATTTAAAAAAATAAAATAATATTTAAGAATAAACAGTATTAATATTAATACAAATTAATCCGTTTGGGTTCAGGGTATTTAGGATTTGATCTGCGTCTGTCTCTATTCTTGTGCTGGTGTGATGGAGCTGAATTATCTCCTTCAGTGAAATATTTCTATTAAAACACGTTTTTAAATGAGAGCTGGACTTTCACAAATATTCTAATTCTACTTGAGGGCTTTTAAAATAATAATGAAAAAAAGAGTTTCTTTTTTTTTAACTTGGCTCAGTGTGATTTTACAAACCCTCTGGATGATTTTGTTTTCTCCTAAATCTCCATGATGTTTTATACTCTGTTTGTACTCCATCCATAAAGATTTGCCAATCTGTTTAGCCATTCCTGTGGCATTTTTTTTCTTTTCAAGTGAGACCAAACTCAATCAACATTTAAACATTAACTTTGAGAAAAACAAAACCGAAAAAGCATGAATTTGTTGTCTTCGCTCAGACATCGGACAATCTCTGGCCCCATAGTTCTCATAGTTTACATGATGTATCAGACCAACCAATAATCTCTGCAGTCATTCATTCATTCGTGCACTTTGAGTATCTCTCGTTATCAAGAGAGAAGATACCTCACGCAGTGTCTACACTCGTTTGTTTATTCACAATTGTTACATTTTATTTTTTTTCCTGTATGATGCAGGTGAGCAGTCTGATAAGACGGTAGAGCATACTACAAAAAACTGCCACTATAGACACTGAAGGTGTGGGAAAGTTTGTGCTTTTGGTTTGTAGATCCGGTTCCACCAGAAATGATTAACCAGTTAAGACAATATTTTACTTCAGAGCCATCCATCTTATGTGTGCACACATTTTAAAATTAATTTAAGCTATTATATCTTTGATTTAGTGTTTTTTTATATTAATTTTCATATAAAAATAAAACTGTTTATGAAAACTCTTGCTGAAAAACGTTGCAAACTCGATTCTACAAGCTTCACCTTTTCCTTTTTCTCCTCTCTCAACAGAGCTCATCCAGAACGGTCGGTTGCTGACACTGCCCCTGGTGGCCGGAGACCTGCACTCCCTGCTGCTTGACGAAGACAGGAAGCGTTTGTACGTGGCCATGAAAGACAACCTGCTGTCCACCAGCTTAGATGATATAACGCAGAATCCACGAAAGGTTAGAATTCACTGTCTGAGTTACTGTGACGGGTAGAGCGGGTGTGAGGTGGAGCGGTTGACCTCTGACAGGAAGACTGCAGGTTCAATTCCCATCCTGCTCGCCCATGCAAGACACTGAACCCTGCACTGATTATCTGACACAAAGAATGACTGAATATGTTGATTTAAAGATGGCTGCATCTCTATACAGTATTTTATATGACATCTACATCTTTAACTTTTTTAAATTGGGTACTTTTGTTACCCTTTTCCTGCTTTTGGTGGTACAAACTGTTTCATGAACACACAACAAAAAAGGCCTTCTAGAAATAAATAAATGAAAAAGTTCCTAAAATGGGAAACATTTTCTTTAAATAAGGGGAAAATTGCCAATAGGGTAAGAAAAATCGTCTTATTTTAGGAAAAAAATCTACTCTCTAAGACATGTTTTCTAGAAATTATATTGTGCTATTTCTTTCTTTATTTATTTTATACAATCTTTTTTTTCTTGCAAGACAAAAAATTTGATATTTTCCTATAAAAAGGGACTTTTTACTTTCTTAAGATTTTGTTTTTGTAGTGCCTCTAAATGTTTTTTAGGGGAATATAAAATTTGTTGTTCCCTTTTTTAAACGTTAAGGGAGTTAAAAGGAATTTGGTGCAACAACCATTTGTGACGTTGAAGAAAAGTTGGTAGGAAAATCCCTTAAAACACAAACAAGATTAAAATATAGAAGACATACACTGTTCTTTTGAGACAAAATGTTCTCAAAAGAGTTAAAAGATGCATATTACAAAATGATTTTCTCTTGATATAAGTGACAAAATCTGCTGATAGAAGTAGTAGAAGTTGTTTTGGTAAGACCTCTTCAAATAAGTTGTGAAGACCTGACCTTTTAAAACAAGATTTAATCCTGAAATTAGCTATTAAAAGTTATATTTAGATATATCACTGAAACAAACGAGCTGCTGGTATCATGAAGACAGGAACCAGGTACAGCTACAAGTCCACAAACCAAATCAGGGTCAGACAGGCAGAGGTCAATCACGAGCATTGGAGCATCAAAGATAGAGATGTCAGAGTCCAGCTGAGGGTCAGGGCAGGCGGCAGGCAGTCAGAGAGGAAGCAGGGTCAGAAACAGAGGATCAGGTAGAAATTCTTCAGAATGCAGGCAGGGTGGTACAAACAACACTCTACCCTGAGTGAGGCTCTGTCCAGTGCTTAAGTAATGTGGGTGACTGTCAGTGAGTGTCAGCTGAGGGGCGTTCAGGCAGTGTGCGTTGGGGTTGCTGGGAGATGTAGTATCTTCAGTTTTCTGGAGACTGTTCCTGTTGATGACCAGAGGGGGACACATAACTCTGACTCTTGACAATTACTCTGATAATTGGAAATGTGTACAATAATGTAATGTTAAAGAAAAGTTTCATTTCTTTAAATTAGTGACATTTACATACAGTAGATGCTTAAACCTTTTACCGCAAAATATCTTATTCTGACTGCTACAACAGTTCTTATTTCTAGATCATTTAAGAGGAGCGCACGGCTGGTATGTGGCGAAAGAGGGGCTCAGAGGTTGGGGAGCTCTGATTTAATTGGAACAGCCAGCACGTCAGGAAACGAGACACCCAAATCATCAATTTATGACGCAGAGGTCTTAACCATGCTACAATATGTGACTTGGGAATGAAAATGTGTTGATTTGGAGAGATATAGGCATTATTTTTATTACTGAAGTACTGAAATTGGCACCGATTAGAAACCGAAACCAAAGAACCGCTTTGGCACCAGAACCAAATAAACCCAATCTGTGCCCAACCCTGCTCCTTAGCCCTGTTATTGTTATTTACTTATTCATGTGTTGGGGTTGACTTCACAAAAAAGAATAATAGGAGAGATTTGCTATTTAATCTAATAGGATGGAACTAAATATAGTCGACGATTTCAACCTCCAATGATGGCGGTATTTACTTAACTTTTGAAGTTTTTTTTACTATTATAAATTCATAAACAGTCATGTAAAAAATAAATAAATAAGACACCCTATGAAAGCTTGTATATTTTCCCACATATTTTAACACATTTAATAGAATTTATCAACACTAAGTGATCTTAAGTGATTTAACTTGATATTAAAAAAAAATACATTTTCTATCAAATATAATTTTTGCTTATGTTTAAGTTCAGACATGTCATTCTTAAGACACATTTAAGGGACTGGTAGATTCCATAAAAAGTGTCTCACTGATGTAGTTTCAGCCAAAGGAGCAAAAATAGCTAATAGGTGGTCCAACCTTTGACCTCCATTAAAATGTGATTTTTTTAATCAGATCTTTTTTCTCAGTAAACAAAGAGTAATGTTTTTGCTTGATTTTTTTTTTGTTAAATCACATTTATTTTTGATTTTTTTCAAAACAAGACTGGACATTCTTATAAGACAGAGCTGATAAATAAATTCTAATTTTTTACATGACTGTATAGCCTTAAATATATATAAGAGCCATATTGATTAATATGATTTTGGGGATATCTTTATGTCATCTTAATTTGAAATATAAATACAGGTTGATAAGTTTACCTGAGACAGGTGTGTTTGTGCTGGTAGAGCAAACATTTTTCAACCGATTTTGCAGAAAGAGATAAATGAAAGAGAATTTTAATGTAAATGAAATTAAAAATGATCCACAACTTGGATTGGAGACCAAAAACTTTCAAAATTAGCACCTCAGCTTGGTCATTTTTAAATCTAAGTATCTTCAAGTTCTAGACTTGACTCCTATTATTTATTTTAAAAATTGTGCTTTTCTGTTTTACAGCAATTACGAGACTTTTCGGTTGTTTGTGTCAACTTCTTCAGTTGCTTCAATGATTCACTTTAGAGCTGAGGATGAAGAGTGCAGCATTTCTGCATCATCTTTCCCTCCTTTCAAGCTATCAGCTACGTCCTGGTAAACACAAACTGAACTAGCTGGCGTCTCCAGAGTTTACTACTTTCTATGACCTGAGAGAAACGGTTGTTCTCTGACATTTTGCGAATTGCCAAAATCGACAAACAGATTTGAACATAATGTGTTCCAGACAGACCACAGATCATTTCATACACATTTTTTGCATTCTGACTTTCTCTATGCTTCGTGTTTACTGCAGAGCTGCACCATCAGCTCAGAGCTGGAAGCAGTGAAGACCTTCAAATAAAATCTGGAATCTGTTCGGAGTTATGAACACCAGATCAGCTGCACCCCTCGTTTTTAAAGGTTATGTTTTGCTATTCAGTAATTTAACGCGACAACAGCAAAAATTGTGCAGAAAAATGAATCAACACATAATGGTTTTTTATTTTATTTTGGAGGGTTACTATGAATTTTGGTGCATCTATTTGTCCTGCATCCATGTCTGCAGCAGGACATGAAGAAACTGGTAGGTTCAGTCTCAACTGTGAAACTTCTGCTCTCTTTAGTGCTTTTGTCACAGCTTCCTGTTTTCAGCGACGCCTCATTGTAGCTCAGACGTTAACGGCTGATTGAGTTGGAGGTCACAGCAAAGACGGTGACTGTGCCGCCTTCTCATATCTATCTACGACCTGTCAGATTAAATCAATAATCTCATCAGTCAAACGGGCTTGCAAAGCGGCAGGTAAAAGAGAGCAGACAGGCAGCAATCATGCCAGCCAGCCGCCCACTCCACCAGGCAGACAGCCAGCTAAGAGAGATTGTCAACTTATAACTCAGGTTCATGCGGGCTGTCAGGTTATGTAATTACACAAACAGCATTCATAGTCTGTTTGTGCCACGATGACTTGTGTGCAGTGTTTTTCCTGTTGAGGTGAAGTCACTCACATTTGAAGGAAATTTTGTTTGAAAACTATGGAGCTAAATTGGGGCCAATATTATTTGAAACTCAAATAAAACAAATTGAAACAAACAAATTGGTGTTTGGCCAAAGGGAAAAAAAAGTAAAATGTCCAAAAGTTTTTGCTATTCTGAAAAAAATGAATTATTTTTAGCTTCAAATGTTCTTTTTTTAGGTTTCAAATTTTCAATTTTAAACCTTTTTTTTTTTCGTTCTCAAATCTGAAAATTTCAGTTTCTAAACTTTTGGTTGGGGCGGGGCTAACACAAAGGACCAATCAAAATCGATGAAAGTGGTAACTTCAGTCCCGGTGCATTCACTGACTCTGAGAACATGGCTAATTACGGTCAGAAAATTGGAACCAGACGTCCTCAGTGATTGGTCCGTGTCGGTCTAAGTCTACATTTCTATGGCAACCACTCCCTCCAATCAGGAGTTAGCATGTTAGAAGGCCACACCCCTTCCACTGAAAGCAGGCTCAGAAGAATCTGTCAATGAAAAATTTGACGCGAGGCCATTACTTTCATTGAGGCTTCTGATTGGTCAGTTTATAACTTGCGTTATGGAAAAAACATGAAAAATAAAAAAGGATTAGCCAGAATAGATGCAGAAGAGCAAATATAATGACTGAGGGAGAGCTGTTTCTTGATAGAAGTCTATGGGATTTTGGCTTTTTGGGACACTCAGTCCAGTTTTCATGTACAGTCAATGGTATGGCTCCCACTCTTCTTAACAGCTGCTACAGTTTATACGGAGGGTTAAATTCACACAGAAACAGTCCTCACCTGGTGGCACTCCGTTAGTGGTGGTCCCTGTTTGTGTCAGTGTGTGGTACGAGTAGATTAGGGGACCTGCGGTCTCTAATCTCATCTGATTGTCTCTGCTGTGCTCCGGGCTCTGAGAGAAAGACTGCATCAGGGAACAATTACAAGGTTCTGAGATAAAGTTTCACTTAAACTCCAACATTTGCCACTAATCACTTAATCTTAAACAATTTTTAAATGAAGAGCAACAGCTTTCCTGTAGGACCACCATACTTTCACGAGGAGATCGTGATATCTGAACTGTTGTTTTTTATGGAAATGTTTCATCTATGTGAATTGAATTAGTTGTAATTGTTTTCTCCAGAACTCTGCAGACTCTGTGGTATGTAAGGACACGTGTGGACAGCGGTCATATCGATTCCATCTCGGCCTCGCCACTCTGTTGTCTGAGTGGAGAAGTGACTCAGAGAAAACAGTTATTAGTCATGGAGCTGGTATTCAGCAGCAGGCCTCACCTCTCCCTCGTGGACATTATCTGTACCTCAGCTATTTCCTTCCGTGTTGAATTTACATAATAGCATAAAAATGTTCTTATTGAGGTTAAGTTTCTTCTGCTTGAGGGGTAAAAAGTTTCAAGATTCATGTTGATGTGATTAGTTCCTTTACGTTTGGCTTTGGAAAAACTGTCTTGTTTGTGAACTCTTCAAGATGAGTTCAATGGTGAACTCCGAAATCTGAACTTCAAAATGCTTCAGCAAACGGATTTGAAAAAGCTTTTATTTTGAAACCTCTTGAATTGTTTTTTGCACAAAAAACAACTATTTTTACATATCTGATAGTCTTCAGTTTTAACTGCATGACAAACTGATCCATCACAGAGGACATGTGTCAAAGTCAAGGCCCGGGGGCCGGATCCGGCCCTCCGGGTAATTCTATCCGACCTTCCAGATCATTTTATTTTATTGTTATTAATAGACCGATGTTATCTTGTGCTTATTTCTAATCTGTATAAGTTTAACAAAATAAATTTGTATGGAGAGTAAAATATTGAAAGTTATTTAAGTTGATTTATTCTGGAATATTATTCCTGCCGTTTTATTATTCATAATTATGTTATAAAGTTACAGTTTTAAAGTTTTGAAAAAATAACATTCTGCTAGCTTTTTGGACTATTTTGGCATTTACTAAGATTTTTTAGGCTATTTTGGAGTTTAGCTAATGTTTCAGCTACATGCTAGCTGTTTTGGCTAATTTAGACTTTTTTGGCTAACCTACGTTTTTTTTTTGTTTTTTTAAGGCTAATTTGGCATTTAGCTAAGATTTTTAGCTGGCTATCAGCTTCAGCGTTTCTATGTGGTATCACGATGGACTTTTGAAGCATTTGATTGACAGATTTTCAGTCTTGGTCTCAATTGGTAAGGGGTGTGGCCTTCCATTAAGGTCACATGACTCACGTTTACTCAGAACAACTCGGACCAATAGCTACGGCTCCGACATGCAAGACGACATCTAAATTTGGCGACAGAATTGATTTCATTTGGAAGTAAGACATTTTCTGTGGGTGACGTCACACTCACTCGGTCCAGTTCTGTTGTGCAGTCAGTGGTCAGAACCACAAACCACGTCTGGACAGAAACACCTCCACGTTCTCCGGTTACAAGCTCATGTCAGAGATGATATATTCAGTTAAACGTCTGGTTCCATTTTTTTAGGGGTAGATCCAGTTTGTTTATCCAAGATTCAAATGTTCAAGTCAAGAATTGGGGATTTTTTTTGTTTTAGTTTGTACCCATTTGTGTACCAAAATAATGGCATTTTTGTGTTTTTGTTTACACTAATTTAAGGAACTGATACGAGTGAAAGCTTTCTTTTTACTCTACTGATGCAGGTAGGTTGTTGATTGCTGGTGTCTGACATTTTGGCACATTAACAAAAATTCTGCGACGCTGACAGTTGGGTGTTTAAATCCTCTTCAGAGAGAAGATGCTCTTTCTGCCCAGATTGGTCATATTTGCTTGGATTTTACAGAGCATCTGCCATTCCCAAAGCTTTTTATCGAGGAAAACAGAAAAAACCCACTAAAATTCTTTAAAACGGTGCTTGTCTCACTGCATTTTCTTCCCTTCTCATCACCTGTAGTTGTACTGGCCAGCCAGCCCGGACCGCGTCCAAGAATGTCTTATGGCTGGAAAAGACCCAGAGGTAACTGAAGTCACGCAAATGCACACACAAAACAACAACATATGTGATTGCAAATGCAGCAAACAGTCTTCTAAAGTTGCAGAAAAAAGGCGAATTGAGACAGAATAGTCCTTAGATATTACAAGCTCCCAGGTAAGGCAGTGTTCAAAGAGTGTCCTGGAACACTTCTAGAAAAGTTACACGAGAGATGACAATCAATGTGAAGATTTGGGACCAAAAAAACAAACAAACCTGTTGCTGCTGGTAGGATAACCTAGAATTATGTTAGGAAAATGCACTGAAAGGTGAAGAGCTTTGGAAATGACACAATAACAAGCCGAGGAATCCTGTTTTCTCCCTCTGCCTTGTCCTCTCTCTGACCAGTTGGAGTGTGCTAACTTCCTGCGAGTTCTGCAGCATTTCAATCAGACTCATTTGTATGTATGCGGCACCGGAGCATTCAACCCCCGCTGCTCCTTTATTCATACCAGCATCTTCCTTCAGGTAATACAACACGAACGTGCACGTAGCATGGAAATCCATACAAACCAGGAGACTAGTGACTGTATATGACCATCATATGTGTATCTAAAGCCTCTTAGCCCCTATACCTTGGTATAGGAGCATTTCTAAAGTGTTGTCTGCCCCTATGCCCATATACCTGTCAGAATTCTTACTTTGCCTGTCAGTAATTTATGGACTTTTCCATTATTCATTGTGGCTGCAATGTGGGGCCCACCCAACACCCTTAGATTTATTTGACATTTCTTAGTCAAGTACAAAGTAATTCAAGAAAACAAGAATGTCCTCTATTTAGGTTAGGATATCTTCTAGGAGTCCTGGGAATCCCACTGAGTGTGTGTTATTGTATGGAGCTCCAACCTCAAGCAGACACGTTGGTTTGGGAGTGGGTGTGGTTTTCAGTGCATTCCTGCATTGGTGTTGTCTAAGTTTTGCATGTGTGTGTCTCTCGCAGCACAATGCACATGTGTGTCTGCTAATTCCATGAAAGCAAAGGTGGGATCAAAGCCGAGGATCAGACATGGTTCTTAGAGAAGCTGGTGGTGCCGAGTGGTTTAAGGCTGGACTTCACACATTTTAGAAATCCCTCCATTTAGCCCGATTACTGTCAGTCAGCTATTCAGTCTGTGTGGCAGTGGTCGAATATTCCCTCAGCTCATTTTCTCCTATTGCTGAATGCATGAGATTTATGAATATAAATTGGATTTAAATATTAATAGGTTTTATTTCTGATCGACGTGCCGTTTTATTTTTGCCATTTTCGTCCTCCTTATAGTGTGAATGCTTTGTAAGCATTCATTATATTGATCCTGTTCCTCTTTTTTTCTTATTTATTTTTCTTATGTTTTTCGGCACATTAAAATTCAATCACACTTTCAGCAATTTCAGCAATCTTGGTATCAAAATGTTCAGCTAGTTAATGCCATTATTGCTTGTATTGTGTGCATAAACTTCACGGCTTT
>NC_050518.1:2185119-2185713 GCF_002922805.2 Oryzias melastigma
CATTGTTAAATTTTGAAATATTACGCATTTTTTTATGATTTGTTTTCTTCCCCCCATGCAATTCCTCCAATTTTTTTGCGCACTTTAAAACTTCTGCAAGTTTAGAATTAAAACGTTCAGCATGTCAAAGAACATTAATACTACTGCGGTTTTTAATTCTGAGTTTAGCTAATAGTTTAGGAACATGCTAACGTGCTTGGCTAATTTAGCATTTAATGAGGATTTTTTTTTTTGTTGGGCTAATTATGAGTTAAGCTAGTATTTTAGCAATGTGCTAGCTGTTTTGGCTAATTTGGCACCAACCAAACTTTTTTTTTTTTTTTTTTTACTGTTTTGGAGGTAACATTTGAGCAAACTGGTTTTTGGGCTAATTTGGCATCTAATGAGCTTTTTAGGTCTTATTCTGAGTTACGTTCGAATTTTAGCAGCATGTTATTTTTTTGGATAATTTGGCATTTAGTGAGGGTTTTTGGGCTAATTCTAAATTATGCTAGTATTTTAGCAGTATGCGAGCTTTTTTGGCTAATTTGGTTTTTAGCGAGTTTTTTGGGGATAATTCTGAGTTAAGCTAGTATTCTAGTAACATGCTAACGG
>NC_050518.1:2185786-2211689 GCF_002922805.2 Oryzias melastigma
TCTGAGTTACGTTCAAATTTTAGCAGCATTCTATTTTTTTGGCTAATTTGGCATTTAGTGAGGGTTTTTGGGCTAATCCTAAATTATGCTAGTAATTTAGCAGTATGCGAGCTTTTTTGGCTAATTTGTTTTTTTGTGAGTTTTTTGGGGATAATTCTGAGTTAAGCCAGTATTCTAGTAACATGCTAACGGTTTTGGATAATTTTGCATCTAACTCGTTTTTTGGGGCTATTTCTGGATTATGCTAGTTTTTGAGAAGCGTGCTAGCTTTTTTTTTTGGATAATTTGGCATTTAGTGGGGTTTTGGGGCTAATTCTGTGTTAATCTAGTATTTTAGCAGTATGTTGGCTTTTTTGGGGCTAATTAGGCATTTAGTGAGTTTTTTCTGGGCTAATTCTGAGTTAAGTTAGTATTTTAGCAGCGTGCAAGCTTTTTTTTTTGGTTAATTTGGGATTTACTAAGGTTTTTGGGCTGATTCTGAGTAAAGGTAGTATTTTAGCAGCGTTCTAGCTTTTCTGGCTAATTTGGCACCTACTAAAGGTTTTTGGGCGTTTTTGGAGGTAAGCTAACCTTTGAGGAAAATGCTCACTTTTATGGCTAATTTAGCCCTTAGTGAGATTTTTGGGGCTAATTCCGAGTTATGTTATTACTTTAGCAGCGTGCTACCGTTTTTGGCTAATTTACCACACACTAAGGATTTTGGGGCATTTTTGGAGATAAGTTAACATTTCATCAAAATGCTCACTTTTTGGCAAATTTGGCACTTACTGTGGTTTTGGGCTAATTCTGAGTTCATATCTTTATACATTTTTAAATTTTACAGAATTTTTTCATTTTTTTGAGAAATTCTTTAAATTCTTTGTGCACTAAATGCAATATCTGCAGCTTCAACCCTTTAGCAATTTTAGTAGTATGCAAATAGCTTTAGCATTTTCAGCAAATCTGTTCAACAGTTACCGTAAATTTCTTCAGCATCTTCAGCAAAAAGCATTCACACTATTATTATCGCAGGTAATGCAACTGTTGTAGTTATGTTTGTGTTTGTCTGCTCTTCTAGTCGGAGCACCAGACTCTCTTCTACAGCCAGACAGAGTGTGGCAAAGGAAAATGCCCTTATGACCCGTTCCAGAAAACAGCATCTGCTGTTGTTGGTAAGAACGCCTTTTTCCCTAAGAGCCCAGCACAAATAAGATAAGAAGTGTGAAGAGGCGCACAGGCATGGCTGCTGCGTCCTTGTGCATGATCAGAACTGAAGTTTCTCATGGAGAACAATGTGCAGACGAGGTCACCGACAAAATGTTAAAATCAGATTCTGAATACAGTAAACTGAAACTCGTCAGCAGGTTAAATCAGGTGGTCTTTGATGTTAAAGTTGCTGTTTTTCTGGCCAAGTCCCAGCAAAAACAGTGTTTTTTTCCACCTTGTTTTTGTGAACTTGTTTTTTGAAGCCTTGTTATATTTCTGCAGATGGAGAGCTGTATGCTGGCATCACCTCAGACTTCATGAGTCGGGACTCTGCTTTCTTCCGTAGTCTTGGCAGCAGACACGTTATCCGCACTGAGCAGTACGACTCCACCTGGCTGCAGGGTGAGTGCAAAAAAATGTTCAAAGTACAGAAATCATTTGGAAGATTGTACATTTAAGGGATTCTGTTCTCTCATGTTGACCATCAGTAACATGACAGCTCACCTGAACTGTGGTTGGGTCAAATAATCCACTGGAAAACAAACCCTCGTCAGTTATAAGTATACGATAAAGCAGGGATCCCCAAACCTTTTCTTGTGAGGCCTACATAACTCTTCCTGTCTGACGTAGAGCCGTGGTGAGTTTGTAGGCTAGCACAAAAGGTGTAAATCAAATCTGGTTTTCTAGAAAGTCACTTGTAACCAATGAGATTTTCACAAAAAAATGTCAGAAAATTAAAAAATATATATTTTTTATGAAATAGTCTAATGAAAAAGTCTATTTTGTCTTCTGCTGCAGTTAGACATACAGTACAGTAAATATTAATGTTTCATGTTCACCAGAGCAGTGTTTCCTTTTTTATTGCAGGCTACAGTTGTAAAACTCAAACTTCAACACACTTTATCCATTTTTCTTAGACAAACATTTTCACACTTTTCCCTCTTATAGTGCCCTGGATTTCCCTCTAGTTGCCGGTCTCCTACGTTAGTGTAGAGCTGCCAGTGTTCATAAACATAGGTTTTATAATCTTAAAACATCATGCACATGAACACATTTTTCTTACTTTTGCTTGTTTAAGATTTTCAGTTATTGCTCTTTTGTTATTGAGATGTATCCACCATCTTGAATAACTCTTAAATTTCTAAAAAAAAAAATTCAAGTCAATTAGATTGTTTTTTTACAAGGTGAGACCTGACTCACTTTTCTCTTTGGTTCTGGCTAAGAAAGTCTGAATATAACCTGCCAATGTGTCCAGCCGGTGTTTTATCAGCCAGTGTTCCACCGTCAGCTGCTGAAAGCAAGATACACGTTGATTTATCTATTCCATATAAACTCCGTTCCACCTTAATCATCCTGTCTCCCTATCTACCCTCCTTGAATGCTCTTTGCATGCATATCTGCATTTTTAGTGCAGTTGCACAGCATCAGAGTTGATTTTCCTGTCTTTGTGTGTTTGTTTCCAGATGCCCAATTTGTGCGGGTAGCGCCACTGTCTGAAACTGATAACCCAGAGGATGATAAAGTCTACGTGTTCTTTACTGAGCGCGCTCAGGAGGCAGAGGGGGCTGCTGGGAAGGTGCTCTACTCAAGAGTGGCGCGCGTGTGCAAGGTACGGGGAGTGTTTTGTCAGATAGTGAACAGGTTCACATCTCCACTTGTCTGGCTGTGGTTTATGTAAACATGTTTGGCTGAGTGTGGACGTGCACACCAGTGTGTGTATCTGTTCCTGCTGAGATGAGAATTCACTGTGTGTGTTTAGCGTCATTGTGTTAATCAGGTTTACTTTGAAAATCTTGTTTTTAGAGTTTTTAACATGAATGTGTGGCGTTTTTCTTATGAAGGAGAACAAATGTAATAAGGAATCATTTTGCTTTTGCATTTTCTCCTTTTAAATCTCTGTCAATCAAACTAATCTAGTGACAATTGATGCACGCTAGTATTTCGCAAAGACTTCTGGGAAATGCCTAGAGCTCTCAACTTTGGAATTAGGAGATTCGGACAGCACTAGAAAACGGCAAACGCACTATATAGTGTACTGTATAGTGAGTAGGGGGGGTTCAGACATAGCTTTACAGAGCTATCAAAATCAGACAGGGGGGATCAGGGGTGGAGCTACTCAGCTGAGCCCCCAAAGCCACGCCCCCTCAGAGGAAATTTTGGAAACTGAGGCTCCAGATCAACATAAAAAACGGCTTTTAAGACATTTAGGTTGTGGGATATTGGTTAAAGACTTCATAATCATAATTAAAACACAACTGGGAACTTTTTTTTTTAATTAAGAAAATTGTCAGAGGGGGAATTTAAATAAAATAGTGTTTACTTTGCAAATGAGTAAAATGATTTGTTCTGTTTTGCAGTCCTCGTTTCTGTGGTTTGACATCCTGAAGCGAGCATTCAAAATATTCCATTCTTCTTTATCTTTTTGTCAAGAATGACATTGGAGGCCAGAGGAGTTTAGTCAATAAGTGGAGCACCTTCCAGAAGGCTCGCATGGTATGCTCGGTTCCAGGACCAGATGGCCTACAGACACATTTCGACCAGCTGCGTGAGTACACACTCAATTGCCAAACACATTACATGCCTAATCGCACCTCAGCTGCAGCTGGAGCGTTGCCACTTTCATAGAGGAGCAACCGAACCAGCACATTCAGAAGCTCCTGCATGCGGAGGTGTTTCCCGTTTGAGGTGAAGCACCGAGGAAACTTCAGGACGATCGACCGCAGTCTGGGTGAAGCGCGCGTCCGCATAGCTTTCGCTGTTACCACGGTGACCAACAGCCATTGGGTCACCTTGGGTTTGTCTTCATGCTTTAAGCCTGGGTTGCCATGGCAACTGGCCTCAACATTGTGTTGCACTCATTATGGAGGATTCACACCAATGTCATGCTGGCATCTGTGAATGTGTCTGTTGGAACATGTTTAGTGACAGGTCCGTGCTCCTTTTAGAGCTCGCTCTAGAAATGAGGAGGTGTCAGGTTTGCTTCAGCAAAACACTTTACAGTCTTGGAGTGTTGGGATGAAGTTTGACGGTCTTTACAGGTTTTAAAAATCAGATTGGAAAGTTTAAAAAAACTTTTTTGATAAAGAAGATTAAATTCTTAATGTGATAAAAACAACTTTAAGACCCACTCCAATAGAAATTGTGTTTTTAACTTGTTCTTGTGGCATTTTTCTCCTGTTGGAGGACATAAATACAAGAATTGAAGATTAAAAGTACATGTCTGAATATTTCTTTATTCAAATTGGATCAGAATTGAAAAAGCTCAAGTTTGTGATGCAGCAAACAAAATTGGCAGGCCAAAGTCTCCCTGCTCAGTTTCAATTCTGATGTATCCACTTGCAGACAAACTGATCCATTAACGTCTCTGTTTTCCTCGTCTGAGCTGGAATCTGGCTCTAAACTGTACGGCTTGATAGCTCTGATATTTTCACAGTTTTGTCAAGATGACCTGACTGCAGACAACAAGATGGTGTTCAGACATCATAAGCAGAACAGGAAGTACTCACCCGAAATCAGAAGTTAACGCTGCAAACACACACACACCTCCTCTTTCGGTCAACAAAAACTCTTATTTTATACACAAAACTATTTACTCTTCGATTCTGAAAACTTGTGGAATTTCCGCTTCTGGCTAATGATGCCTGGGCGCTATATTGTCTGCAGCCAGAAAATATGTCTTATAAATTAATTAAAGACCACTGGGAAACATTTCACAAACGATAAATAAAAATATAGCTGGAAAAGGACTTTAATTCAAAAGAAAGCAGCTCTTTTTCTCTTTTTTTCTCTGCTAAACCTAGCCCTAATTTTTAAAACTATATTATTAGCAGCAGCTTTACTAAAGGAAAACAGGTTTAGAAAAAAAGCCTGAAATAAATTACGATTCAAACAGGCTCAAGGGTTGAATACAAGGCCGGCTGCGTTTGCTGCAGGTATTTCTTTACGCTGAGTGGACTGGCTCTGAGGTCCCACATGGAAAATGAGAAACACCGAGCTGCTGCGGAATCCAGACGTACATCTGGCACTTCTGACTTTCTGTTAACCCCACACGGTTTTCACGAGCTGCCAATCATAAACTCTAAACAAAGTTGCAGGACAAATGGCCCGTGAAATGTGGATCTTTAAATTAATACGTTTGGATTTAGTCCAGTTTTGACATTCTTTGCTTGAAACTGAAAAGGTAAATTAAAAATACCTATAATTTTTTATTGTTAGTTTGAGATAAATAAAACATTTTAGGATCAAAAGGGTAGAAGAGTGGACAGAAAGAGAAAGAGGAGACATTTTTGTTTTACAGTTAAGCAATAAAACTGAGCATTGACACTTAAAAGCAGCCAGTAACATTTTTTACAAAAATAAATAAAAACATGTTTAAATTTGGGCCACACCATGAAAAAATTACTATTTGAGCTTTTAAGTGCATTATACTGTTCATTGCTTTCTATAAAGAACCCCAAAGCAGTATATTTTAGAGTAATCCTCTACAAACCTGCGCTGTCTGCAGCAGCCCCTCCCATTCCCACGAAAACGAGCGGCTGGAAACGTGCTGACATCAGCACGATGTGAACTGCCCCCCTCCAGGAAGAATCTGCTCTTCCAGCACCGCCCCCAGTCCAACACCAATGCTCAATTTTTCCATAGAGCTAGCGGTGATCAGCAAAAAAACTTTTATTTTGGATGCAGAATACTGATTATCTTCCAGTTGTGTCCTGTCTTTAATAAATTCCAGCTCAAACAGATGTTCGTTACTTTAGACGAGGGGCTCCTTTAAGACCCCCCACCCCCCTTTCGGGCACAGTCATGCAGATGTCAAGTGTATTTGTGTTGGGAACCAGTGTAGCGATGGCCAGGGGCCCATTTGAAGAAGCAGGTTCAGTCCTGAACTCTGAGTTCACTGACTCAAAATTAGCAAACTCAGAGTTTTCGGTTTCAGAACAGCTGAAAAAGGTTGTTGGACTCAGAATCAGGTGTGAGTGTCACAAGCGTAAAAATTCCTTACCAATGAAGCAAATACATTACGATTCACCATGGCAACGGGAAACACCATTAGGGCCTCATACTTCACTGTGTCAGAAATTGATGTGCTCCAACAAGCATAAGCCGACTACAAGCAGATTTTCAACAGGAAAACCAACAGCTGTAGCGGCAAAACAGAGAGAGTTGGCGTGGGAGAAAATACCTGCCAGAGTTAATGCATACGTCTACATTTGAATCATTTCAATTCAGGATAAGTATGCCAGGAAGGTAATTTTGTCACTTGTTAAGGAAGTTTTTGATCTGTCAATAATTTAATGATAATCTCCATAATCGCATGAATGACTGTGTTTCATAATTCATTTTTAATTTTCAATTTCTTTTTTAAAAACGGGCTAAACTTTTCCCGCCAAAAGTGTTTTTGTGATTTCATGGAGGCAGCCATTTTGAAATGAGCAGGAAAAGCCCTTCTACTGCCCCTAGTGGCATGATAATGAACTGCAGAAAACCAGAATGGGTTTTTAAGGAAAGTTTGGATCAAATATGATACGAAGGGTTATGTAGGGTTAAAGAACAGTTGAAAAAATGTAAATGTAGATGGAAAAAAATGATTAAAACTCAACAAAAAGATAAAAGTTGCAAAAGTTTACCAAAATAAATGGGTAAAAACACTATAAACTATTTATGTTTTTTTTTTTTTTGACTGAGGTGACAAATGATTTTGAAGACGAGCTCTAATATCCTTTACATGCAGATTCTATAACTTATGTCCAGAACGAGCCTACAGATTCAACACAAACCCACTCTTCTCTGTTGTTCTAGACTGCCTACACACTAACATGTGTTGGCAGCTCGTGCTGTGTCTTTCTGCACGATCATTTTGCAGCTTTAATCTCTAAGTTAAAGCAATTATCCTGTTCAGAAACACATTTTCTGTGTCTGTGGTTATAGAAGAGGTTTTCATTTAAAAATATTTCAGTTTGGTGAGTAATTTCAACCAAAGACTGTAGCAATCAGAGAGGATTTCCCGTTTAGTTCTATTGAGATAAAGTTTATGAAGCTGCATGTTTGTCCCTACACCCCTGGATGTGTCTTATGCACTAAAAAAAATCAGGGATGAGTCGAGAAACGGTGGTCCAACAAATCTAAAGCGTTCTCTTATCTCAGCTCTTCATGTAAACAGAAGGCTTTTAAAGTACGAGTCCCTCACCGAACTTGAGCTTTTGGACGCAGCACAAATCACGTAATGAAGACTGGAAGCTCTTTGATGTTGTCTAACTCTTACTGACTCTAATGCAACAAAAAATAAACATTTTAAAGTATGCGTGCACACAGACAAACACACACTCTTAAACAGACAGTTGATGACACACCCATCCACGTGCCTGGACCTGACTGTGTACACAAAAGCGTTTGGACTTGTTGAGAGCGTAAACACTTCTACCCTGCATGCTCGGGGCCATGTTTTACACATCAGATAAGAGCCCGTACAAATTTGTTTGTGAACACACTTTAGCTAAATGCTTATAAACAAACCCACAAATCCCATTTACACAGGATGAAACCATCAGGTAAAAAGTGACTTGTGTGTTGTTTTTAGGCTGCACTAAAGCAACACTTAACTGAAAATCCTCTAACAGTTTGCAGGTTTGTGATTGCAGAGGAGTGCTAATGTCTGCTTTCAGCTAGCAAGGAGATGTGAAAACGACTGGTGCTCAGTCAAGGACCCACTCTCTCTTTGTTCGTTTTTTAATTATGATTATGCCGTTTTTATCTCAAATTTAAAAAACTGTCATTTTTTAGGACATGGGTTGTTAGGAGCAGCAGTAGTTCATTAGTTGACATGGAGCAACACCATCTTTCCCCTCCCCATTGCTGAGAGCTCTCTGTTTACATGCTCTCCCACTAGCTTACAGCCCCTCAACACCTCAGCCTAACATTAGCAGTGCAACAAAAATGGCGAGCAACATTGGAGTTATCCATCCAAACAGTTTTGAGCCAAATATCAGCTCAGACGAAGAAAATGACGACAAACATGAATCTAGTCGTCTACAAGTGGATCCATCAGAATGGTGGTGGTGATGGACCCAAACACAGGAGACCAGGCTTGGTGACAATTAACAAAAACCCATGGAGAAACAAAAATGGTGACAGAACAGAGCAGATGACCTGACAAGGAAGAAGTGAAAACCAGACACTTCAATAGATTGAAGGGAATGAACTGAAATGAAGACAGCTGAGAATCATGACAAGCCTGACACTGATGTGACTGAGGGACAATTCAAAACAGAACATGACCAAAACCCATAAAAAGTAAACCAAAGTCCACAATCCTCACAGTACCCCTTCCAAAACGGCAGATCCCAGATGCCCAAAAATACCACTTCTGGCAGGAGGAGATATGGAGGAAAAGAAAATATATATAACAAGTCCAGAACACAGTTTGGGTTCCTGCAGCCGAACAGTTGTAATGGGTGTCATGGCAAACATGTAGGGGAGCAGTCCCAACGACTCTCCCCAGGGAATTGTGTTTCTGATGAGCTACTGCCGCTGTGCAAAAAACATGTCTTAAAAAAACAACTGCTTTTTTATTTCGGCTGAAGACTTAATGAATCATAATCAAAAGATCACTGGGAATGATTTTACGATAGTTGGAGTGGGACTTTAAGATCTGCCACTTTTAGAAAAAATAAGATGGTCAACAAAAATAAGCTTTTACAAGATTCAAGTAAATTAATTTAAAAAAAGAAAAGTGGGAGATTTAGTGAGGAAACCAGAACCGATTAATGCATCTGTTAAAAATCACTCATTTTATTCTCTGCTTAATTTGAAGGGTTTTGTTTTTAGTCATAAATGGAAGTCGTCACTCCACTGTAATTGTGACCAAAACAACAACGGTGGTTTGTAAAAAGCAGAAGATCAGAGCAGAAATCATGCCTTTGTTATTCTACAGTACTGCTATAAACTCTCTCGTTCTCAAAGTAATGTTGGACTGTATATATATATATATTTATATTTATATTTTACAGGAATTCTGTCATTGTAGTTCTTTACTTACGTAATCCAAATTTAAATGTTTCTTGTCTGACGTGAAGAATTTGGTCTGCAGCTGCCGCAGGATCTGATTCATAGGACTGGATTGCTTTGAGTCTATTGTTTCGCTTTTTTGAAGTCTGCTGCACTCTAACGTATGTCTCACTGTCAAAGGTTTTGGTTGAAGCTGTTGACACTGTACGTATGGAAACAGTTAGCCATTTGAAAAGGACCTCGGACAATTGAGTGAGAGCACAGACCGGTTATTGCTGCCTTGTTGTGGTTGTTATTGTGGATAAGAGTCATGCTTTGAGGTTTTGAACAAGGAGACAGAGAGCTCATTGTGGCTAGAACTAGTGTCCTCATGGTAAAGACGCTAAGGTCTTTTCTGTCATGTTTGGTATCTATTTTTGTATGGGTGTGTAGCATTTTATGTTCCAGACAGAGAACGTCACCAAAACCTTTTTAGAGGGAGAAAAGACCAAACTTTGGGATAAAAGTGGCTACAGTAAGATGATCCTTAAAGCCTTTGTGTCGCTATGAGTGGAAATCAGTTGCTGGGGAAAAATTGTCAAACCTGTACAGGACACGTAGGTGGACCACAGGAAATCTCAAAGTCATAGAACCGCTCGGTGAGTCTGTAGAGTGAAAGTGTTCATGCATATTTTTTGCTACTATAATGCGAGTGGCAGGTTGACGTAAACACCTAAAAAACATGTAAGTGGTAAAAATAATTACCGTATTTTCTATTTTTTTCATAGATTTGCCAGGGGTGCGACTTATACTCAGGAGCGACTTATATATGTTTTTTCTTCTTCATTATGCATTTTTTGGCTTCTGCGACTTATACTCTGGTGCGACTTATAGTCTGGAAAACATAGTAAGTGAGAGGTGTCGTATGGTTTTCTCATTTTTTCATTCCTCTAAAATCCTGCGTTAGAGCTGATCATGTCATAAATAAGCCCTCCTTGAGTACTACTTACATGCCACCTGACTGTTATATTTTAGGTAATTAAATAATCGGAGAGTAGTTTTTGTGAGTATTCTACTCACGAATCAGCTGCAGCATTCAAGCAGGGTCAGTTGTGTTTCCTTTCCACTGAGTGGTCCAAACTGAACTGGACTTTTGAGCGTTTCCATTACATAATGGGCTCATTAAGCAGGACCGACTGGAAACATTTTTGGCCCCCCGTTGGTTGTAGGTCCATAGAAAAATAGAATGGACCTGTGAGGGCGGAGCTTCTGTCGTCATTGATTGGCGGAAATTTTTTACCACACTAGCAAGCTTCCGACCAGCGCTTTTCCCGACTCAAGATCCAAACCGAAAGTTTTGTCCACTTTTCATCTGTATTCTTCTTCGCCCCAGCAATCTTCTTGCAAAGAATAATTAATTCTTTACATATAGTGTTCCCTCTTATTCGCAGGGGTTGGGGACTGGAGACACGCAAATCCACGAATACGGAGACCTTCCCCGTTTCCGTCTCACCCAACCCCTGCAGCCAAAGAATGTCCGTTACCGATCCATACTCATCAAAAACACTTCCGATCATGCTTTGTAAACATTTATTGAAGAACATTGGAATATTGCCCAACATGAAGAGTTTTTTTTTTTTTATATTTTGTATTTCAGAACAATAGACTGTTCTGTAGCGTAGAGACCGGCTTCATCCTTAATAAACACCTGCTCCCGATTATAATAATCCTCCGCGGTTATCTTTGTCATTTGCCGTCTGTTTTTGAGTCAGCCGATGCAGCTTCTCTTTCACCGTAGATCCACAGTTTTGACGCACAGCTACGTCATCGGTCTACACCCCTCATGCACTTTGATGGTCCAACGCTCTATGGAAACGCTCACTTGAATTGCCCAGACCGTTCTAAAGTGGCCATGATGAGATTGGTCTGGTCCGTACCGCGCAGTGGAAACGAAGAATAAGGAGCCAGTCGACATATATGGAGAGAAAATAGACTCACTCCGATTTGTGGGTGCATAATTCTTGATTTGTTCATGAATTAGGATTTGTACGTGCGTAATTCTTGTCACGCCCCGTGTCGGAGGAGCTGTGAGGGTGTAGAGGAAGCGATCAGTTCTGGAGGTATTTTTATTTTTAAAGTGATAGGTGTTTTAAAAACTCTTATTTAGACTTGTTTATATTAATTATCAGGAATATCTGTTTAAGAAAGTGGGAAAATGTCAGGTTTCACCGGATATTATTTACAATCTAAGTTTAAAACGGCTGATAAGAAAACTCTAATGACCCAGCATTCTAGTAGTATTTGAACGCATCACTCACGGATGAATCAGTGAGAAGTGAAAAGAGTCTCACGATGGAATTCGTGTGTAACTTAGGTATCGTCCGTGCGTAGGAGGTGATTTGTGCGTATTTTTTTAAAAGATTTTTGTGTGTAATTACTTTCAGGTTGTTGTAATTTTAATTTGTGCATGTTCAAATTGTATTTTGTATTTTTTAAAATTTTGTATTTTTTTTACTTATGCACAAAATGTATTATATGAGTTACAAATCAAGAATATGCACGCACAAATCCAAAAGTTATGCACAAATCCTAAATTACGCACACACAAATCAAGAATACACATGCACAAATCTTTTTGTATGCACAAATCAAGAATTATGCACCCACAAAGGAGATTAGTCTATATTCTCTCCATAGATTAAACAGTGTTAGTCCTGGTAAAGTGAACAAGAATTTGAAATGGTTCTATCTTTGGTAAAATCTCACATGAATATTTTTGTGGCTGAATGATTGAAGAGTTGATCACCTCTGATTGCCTGTCTAGCGAGCTTCATCTGGAGTGCATTAAAGCATCTTGTTCAGTTCAAGATTTTTATTTAATTCTATTTGGTCACTCTATAAAACCATCTCGGTTGACCAAAATGCTTTACAGTCCTCTTAAGGAATAAAAAGAAAAACAAAGCAATAAACTCAAAAAATAAAACTCACAGTATGAGTCATTTACCAACATAAAACCAGTTACTTCCACAGTACGGGAACAAATTTAAATAAAAATGCAAAGAACAAATAAAAAGATTAAAAAAAAAAAGTGTGTGAAACGTTAAAGTTTGAGAGCATGTTGCAGCTCAAAGCAAATATTTTGGCTACCACTCGTCCATCTTCCGTGGATCCGTGTCCTTGGTGACGTTCAGTTGTTCTGGTAGTTAAAGATGGTAAAGAAAATAGATTTTTGTTTTTGAACCAAGAGCTTTGACTTTTTTCTTACTGTTCAAGCTCAATCAATCATGAGGATGAAAATTAAAATTGATAGAAATTTAATCTATTAACAGTAAAGTAAAAAAAAATCAGAAGCATCTGTTAATGATGACACTTAAACACCAGGAAAAGCAGATGTGACATAAGAGAAATGTTTGCATCAAACAGTAATAAATTCTTTAGAGCCTATAACGAACTAATACATTAATAAATAGCTTTTCAGTTAAAGACTTTTGCTTCCACACTGATAGGTAAAGGAGAGAAAGGATGACTAAAACAGAGCATTGAAAAAGTGCTGCAGTAAAGTAATGATGAAAAAGATCAGCATCCTGTCCTCTCATCTTATGCAACTGAATCTAAAACTGATTAAAAAAAAGGTAAAATTAGCGTTTGAAATCATTCCGTGTGAAATCAAAAAACAGCATTATTTGGGGGATAGGGACTAAAGAGATCGATCAGAAATTGCCTAAAATAATATCTTATGTGTCTGTATTTTTACTTGACATTGAATATTTTGTTTTTTGATAAATTGGTACTTTCCCAGTACAAAAAGGCGATCAAATGAGGATTTTCTTCACCGATCTCCGTCATGTTTGCAGAAGTTGAGGGACAGATTGAAGTGAAGACGAGACCAGAGGCTGGCTGGTGGAGGGAAACGTGTCACAGAGAACAATAGCAATACAAAAGAATTAGGCCCAATAGCTGCGGGGGCCAAAGGGGCAGACAAGATGGAGTCAGAGGTATTATTAGTGAATTACTGTAAGACGACATTTGAACAAAAAGGTGACGAAGAGGAGGAGGAGGGAGGAGAAGCAGCCAGAGGTGGATGTTTACATTCTGGATAGAAAGGGAGGGAAAGAAAGGTGGAGAAATGAAGAGAATAGGGGTGTTTGGGGGGGTTCAAGCCAGACAATTAGGATGAGAAGGAGGAGAAAGATAAGGGCTCGGGCTGTGGGGCAGACAAGACTATCTTTCCTCAGGGGAAACAGTCTTGTTTTGTTTAGAGAAGAAGAAACAAGAACGAGCCTTCTCAGAAAATAGGCCAGACAGATGGATGGACTAGAGATGAGGAAAAGTAGACAAAGCAGGAGGGAGGTATGGAGACTGGAAGAAAGGACGGGGCGAGTGAGAAACAAAAAAGGAGAAGCCCTGAGGAACCCTGGGAAGTTTAGATTTGAGTGAGAAGTGACAAAAAACAAGATAAAGGAAAGGAAGGGATATTGTAACTTCAAAAGTTGCATTACCTGCAATGATGCTAGTGTGAAAGCTTTTTGCAGAAAATGGTGGCACGATTTAGTTTAATTGCTGAAAGGATTTGAAAAAGCTATTTACAAAATGTTAAATTTGCTAAAAGACTTGAAATTTTGTTAAAGACCAATAAAAGAGCGCTGAAGTTGACCTGAATTTATGTAAAATTTGTAGTAAAATTGCCCAAAAATTCTCAATCCATACCAATTTTTCAAAAATATTTAGTTTGTTGCTTAAATATGAGTTAAATTAGCCCCAGAAACCTCAGTAGATGCCAATTTAGACAAATAAATTTATAAAAACTAGCTCGTTGCTTAAATATTAGCTAATCTTCAAATAGCCTAAAATTCCTCAGTAAACCAAATGTGTCAACAATGTTAGCCTGATGCTAAAATAGAAGCTAAACTCTAAATTAGCCTAAAAACCCCAGTAGATAACAAATTTGCCAAAAACGTCAGTATGTTGCTAAAATACTAGCTAAACTTCAAATTAGCATAAAAACCTTAGTAGATGCCAATTACCCAAAAAAGCTAGCTTGTTGCTTAAACACTAGCTAGACTCCAAATAGTGTAAAATTCCTGAGCAAACTAAATTAGTCATAAACGTTAGCATGTTGCTAAAATAGAAGCTAAACTTTAAATTAGCCTTAAAACCCTTATAGATTATAAATAAGCCAAACAGATTATCGTGTTGCTTAAATATTGGCTAAAGTCGGAATTAGCATAAAAAACCTCAGTAGAAAACAAATTAGCCAAAAAGCTAGCATGTTGCTGAAATATTTGCTAAACTTCAAAAAGCATAAAATTCCTTCAGTAAAGTAAATTTTTCCAAAACATTAGCCTGTTGCTAAAATAGAAGCTAAACTCTGAATTAGCCTAAGAACCCCAGCGTTAACAAATTAGCTAAATAGATAGCATGTTGCTAAAATATTTTCTGAACTCCAAATTAGTCTAAAAAACCTCAGTAGATGCCAAATTACCCAGACATAATAGCTAAATGCCAAATTTATGGAAGATTATAAAAGATGGTAACACATCCCATGAATAAATATAAAGGTTTGTTGCTAATCTATTTAAAAAATACTGAAATTGAAGACTTTATTTGTTTCCAATGGGGCATATTTTGCCTAAAAATTTAAGTTTATGAATACCAAAAGTATAAGCAGTAATGTTGTGAACAAGCTGAACATTTTAATACCAAGATTGCTGAAATCGCTGAAAGTGTGATTGAGTTTTTAAGTGCTTAACAATGTATTGAAAGGAGCTGAAGAATCACTATAGTGTGAATGCTTACTAAGCATTCACACTTTAAAAACAAAGGAACTTCTCCATTTGTGAGTCAAAATTATGCAACATCATTAAAATCTTTTAATCAGCCCTCTATTCATCATCAATCCTCATTAGATTACCTGCTTTTTCTGTCGGAAGCAGCCTGGCCTCACACTCTATGCAGCATGTCTGATAAACGTTTCTGTGAGATTTTTTTATCTGTACTGTTAATGATTAATAGCAATAAAATCCCTGCAGTTGAATAAATCAGCAGAGATCTGTGGTGAGGCGGAGTGAGGCTAAATCAGATGTGATTTAAGCTTGTCGTGGAGCGATAAGATTGAGCGTTTGCCGGGCTGCGCCGTAAATAACCCAGGCGTCTTCTTCAAAGTGCGTGGAAAGAAAAATGTTGTGCTGACTGTGTCTTCTAACCTTTAACAACGTTCTCATGCGGAGATGAATGCTCACGGAAAAAAAGCAACATTTCAGTTTCGTCTTTAAGTCGTTTTTATTAACTTTTCTCAGTGCTTTTATTTCGTTTTGTTGAAGAAAACCACTTTCAAGCCACGTTCGAAACCACAAATATATATATTTTTACGATCACATTCTCAAGTCCTGATGATGTTTCCTGTATGTTTTCAGCTTGTTTTGGGAATATTTGTGATAGAAGAGCAGCTGTGTTGATGGGAGTGTCAGGTTTGAATTTCTTTATGATTAGGAATGAAAAAAAACATCTACAGTCAGATAATGGATAGTTCTGCACTTTTATCAAGTTGATACACTATAATTTACTAGCTTGTGTGACTTCTAGCTGCCTTTTTTTAAGAAGATATTATAGTTTTTATAGTTTGTCAGCACTGTGTATTTTGTACAACTATATATATCCAATTATAAGTGTTTAAATTGTTGAACATAAGCCATTTTATTTGATGGAAATGTATGGTTTTACTTCACCTACTCATTAAAATAAACACATTAACTAGTTATTGTGAATCTTACTGTAAACAGGAGACATTTCTAATGAAAAGATCACACTCGGGTGCAGATTGATTCGTTATTCCGCCCCGGTTGCTTTTCTGTGCAGCAGACAGATTTCTCACCCTCGCTGGTGAGTTCACGCTCGCAGGTATCTCTTCATGAACTTTAGCGAGTCAGTTAACAGATTAAAGATTTAAAACACACAATAGCATCCAAAAGGAAAACAGAGAATTAAAACAAATAAAACTGTCAGCTAATAGAGAGAGAGGCAGCTGAAATGCTCATGTACTTAAGCACGTTAACAAAGCTGCTAACGAGGACTCTTAAAACAGTTTTAAATACACAAGCTTTAGCTGTTCATACACATCGTACAAATTTACAAATCTATAAAATTACACTTGTAGCAAAAAACAAATTAGTAATTAACACATTGTCTTTAAACTACTGAAACTCTGATCGTTTACGCAAATACAGACCCACTCCAGTTTGGTTTTTAACACGTTCTGATGGTGGAGGACATGAATGTAATAACTTAAAATTGCGTTTCTTAATATATGTTTATTCAAATTGTGGTGAATCAGGAGCAGATGAAAAAATGCCATTTAAAAAAAAAAGCTCTAATTTAATGTAGAAAGTGCTCCTTTATATTCTAGCAGATAAATAGATCCGCTAACGTCTTTTTTTCCTCATCTGAGCTGGAATCTGGCTCAGAACTATTCATCTGAATAGCTCTAATACTGTTGTTGTATTTTGTTGAACTTATAATGTTAGGTTGAGGGTGTGAGGGGCTGTAAATGGAAGAGAGTGTAAAGACAGGGATGATGGGATATCCGTGAAGCTTACTTCTGTGCCCACAATTCAGTGGCAAATTTCAGATGAACTCCTTCCACTCTGCAAAAAATTTTGTCCTTAAACACTATACAGTTTTTCAAATTTTGGCTAAAAACGACATAATCACAATTAAAAGACCACTGGGAATGTTTTTACAACAGATCAAAATATGATCAAATTGGGGCTTTAATGTAATTCCAACCGATTCTGATGTGGAGAAAAACAAATTTGCAACAATAACGTAAGGTGTATAACTGCGCTATGCCGGTTTTCTCTGTGTCAATCTCACGAGCAGATAAACACTTCACAACTGCTAAGTGTTATAAATCGTCCCAAAGCTGCTGTTCTCTGCTCCAGAATTTAGTGGCATTACGTTAATTAATGGTTGAAGAGTTACTGCAGCTAAAGCTCCAATATTTCAGCACTGAAGTTAAAAGTTCATATTTAGTTCATAGAGTCATTACATCTTACAAAAAGCCAACGGCTAACCCAATATAAATTGTTTCCCATAAGCAGAGAAGTTTGGCAAATAATCTACCAAACAAGAGCTGCATGGCAGCATAGTGGTGAGTTCATTTACCCCACAGTGAAATTATTATGGTATGAATCTCATCTGGAATCTTTTTGTGTAGAGTTTGTATGTTCTTCCCCTACAACAGCTCATCGACCTGTTCAGAGTGTACTCCATGTTTGCCCAGCGGTAGCTGGGATAGGCTCCAGCAGCCCAAAAGAGATTCAGTTGGTTCTGAGGATGGATGGATGGATGGATGGATGGATGGATTGATGGATTGATGGATTGATGGATGGATAAAGTGTAGGATGGATGGATAGATAGATTATAGGATGGATGGATAAAGTGTAGGATGGATGGATAGATAGATTATAGGATAGATGGATAGAGTGTAGGATGGATGGATGGAGTGTAGGATAGATGGATGGAGTGTAAGATGGATAGATTGATGGATGGATAGAGTGTAGGGTGGATGGATGGATGGATGGAAGATGGAATGTAGGATTGATTGGTGGATGATTGTGTGATGGATGGATGGATGGATGGATGGAGTGATGGTTGGATGGATGGATGGATAATCTACCAAACACCAATATCTGGACTTTTGTTTTTAGCTTTTAAAATGAGATAGAAAACCAAAAAGATTGTCCAAAAGCCACTTTGACCATCAGTCCACGTTCCTGTAACAGTGTTTTCTATGATCTGTTTCCCCTCATGATGCTTTTTACACCTCTGCTTCTGAAAGCTGTCATTAAGCGTTCCTCCTCTTTGTTGTCCACGTTCCACACGTCTTCCTGAAGCCGACAGCTACATCACTTAACATGCTCCATTATGGATCCATTCCACCTCCGTTTTTCAGCTCTGGCTAACATGAGCTTGACCATCCATATGGAAGCACAGGTTTATCAGCTGTCTCCTCTCGCCACCAGTTAATCAATGTTCCCATCAGCTTTAATGAGACCCCAGCTGCAGCAGCACTTCACCAATCTTCTGTCAGGCTGATTGTGCAGCTATAAAACTCCGTTCTGCATCCATAAATCCCAGCAAAGACCCTGTTGTCATGGTGCTTCTTACTGTACAAAACTTTAAATACAACAACAGGACGCAGAGCTTATACATCAGCCAGAGCTGTAAAGCAAACATAATAAAACCTTTAAGGTAAGTGAGGGGGAGTAAGTCAAAAAGAAGAGATAATAAAAGTTTTGATGAACTGGAGTTGAGGAGTGGTGGTGGTGGTGGTGGTGGTGGGGGGGCATTCTTTGGGAGAAATGAACCGGAAAAGACGACTCTCTGTAAATGATGGTGGAGAATAAAAATGAAAGATCTTAAGAAAAGAGAAATGATAAGGAGGGAAAACAATGCAAAGGAGACAACATTTATGAAACTGAAAAATATATGTTTTTAAAGTTGTAATAAATAGGCTTTGATATGAAGGAATGCATCTGCGCTTCTCTCCTGAGTGACTGTTTGTGGCAGTTCATTAGAGTGAGAGTCTCCATGCTGTTGGCGATGGTGTGTGCACAAATGCGGCTGGACGTGTTTGTGTTTCTGTCATTGTTGTGCGAGCACCCCTGAATCTGTCACTGTGTGTGGTAAAACGTGATCGTGATGAGATGAGATCGGCCCTCCTGCGAGCCCCCGTTTCATGGTGGCCACTTGAAGCGGCAGGAACGACAGGAATGTGGGAACGGGGATCCGTTTGGGCGTCTCCGTCACCACAACAACATCTCCGCCTCAGACAGGGAGAGGGAGGCTTGTTGTAAACATCCATTTTTAACCTGTAAAGCTGCAAACTTTTATCCTCCAGCTTTCTCAAAACTTTTACAGTAACTAACCAAACAGGCCTCCGTAGTCGAACCAAGATGGGTAGAAAACAACACTCCGTTCTCTGCTGTCGTGATGGGAGGATAAAACGTTCCCAGGTCTTATCTGGGACTGCGGTGCCAAACAGAAAACAAAAGCCTTTGAGTGAGGAGGAATTAAATAAACTGAGAGACAAAGCAGACTCCAGGCTGTTACATCCCAAGAAAAACATTATGCAACTACAGTATATACACGGCCAAAAATAATTATAAGGAGATACATCATAGAAAAAATGAATTATATCTGATCCAGATTTATACAATCATTCTCAGTCCTCAAAGACATCCAAATATCTGAATTTGTGACTGCCAGCAAACAGTCGATGTCCTCTCAGTGCCCTTACCGCCAATTTTAACCGCACCATAGACATGTAGGGCCGCTGGTGGGAGGGTGACGGGGCATCTCTGTGAGCAATCAGGAGATGCCCTGTTAAGGCCTTCTCACATATTTTAACTGCACCCTTTAGTACACACACCTCTAACACCACAAACATACACTCTAACAAGCAAACACGCATGCATCACACAAGGAAGGCGGGACCTTCGACCTTCTGTTCCCTTCCCCATCCCTGGCGGGGGGGCGGGGACCCTCGGCCTGGTGGTCTTGTCTCTTGGGTGCCGGTCTCCTGGGCCAGGCGGTCTCCTCTCCACGTGGGGAGAGGGATCTCTGAGTTTTCAGGTGACCATATTACATCAGAGCCTGGGGGTGTCCATGTCTCGGTGGTGCGGGTTCTGGTCCTTGTTCATGAAAGTTGGACCTCTCCAAAAGTTCCATCAGTGGGTGAGCCTGGTAGGGCCTTGTTCACATCACTCCTCTGGGACCCCCGTTTCTCTTGGGTGTCCCTCTCCTGGGCGAGGGTGAGTGGCCTCAGTCTCACTCCCGCGACGGGCGGATGTCTGGAGCATGGGGCGGGTCACCCTCAGGGCCCCTGGCTCATACCTGGGTGGGGCGGGGGGATGCTCAGTACTGCTGGGTGGTGGTGGGCTAATCGTCTGGGGTTGGGGGGCTCTCCTGGGGGATGGGGCCTCACGCTGGCCCTCCTGGCGCAGTGGGGGGGCTGCTCTTCTGGCTGGGCTGGGGCCTGCACTCTCTGTGCTTCTATCCCTTCCCCCGCCTGTGTGTCCTGGTTTGGGTGCTTGGCGGGATTGCCCGGGGGCGGATTCCCTCTACGCCCCCATGGCGGGTGTAGGGGGGTCCTGGCTGCTGCTTCAGTGGGGGGTCTTGGTGTGGGGATAGCCGGGCGCTCTCCCTCTTTGTACATTCCACCATCATCCACCTTAGCTAAACATAAACACTCACCTGAGCACAGGTGGCAGCTCACCTTTACACTAATAGTATGTGTGACAGAATGAAAGGCTTTACATGTGTGGGTTTATGTGCAGAAGTGTGTTTTTAATCGATTCCCGGCCTAAAGAAAAGGTAATGTTAACCAAGAAATTTCCAAGATTTATTTGAAAATAGATGTTTATATATGTTTAGAATTTCTGAAGATATGACACAACTTTGCACAATGATTTACTAAAGAATATAAACAGAAGAACGTGTTTATAAGACGGGCCTGTTCCTCCCTGTGCAATGCTGATTTGCTTTGTGCGGTTGAGTCAATTTCAGCTCAAACTTGCCTGCTGACTGTTTTGCAACCACATTATCTGAATTCCAAACTTTCCTAGAATTACATTTTCAGCATGTTTAATATTACTTATTAAACTGAAACATTTCTTCTAACCAGAACTTGCCATTTTTCCTTGGAATTACTTTTCTGCATGTTGCAGAATCATGATTTTGCAACTCCAAACAACTTTTCTGAAGTTCTTAGTCGCAGTAATGGAATAATGACAGAAGAATTTAAGACAGAAGTATATATTTGAAGGCACTGGAAAATAAGTCGTATATATTAAGAAATACATTTCAATATTTTAGCAACTCACACTTATATTTATACATTTACTGGAATAAATAGATGGACATTAAATTTTTTTATGGATTTAGAGATATTTAAAATAAAAAATAAATGCATAAATGCTTATATGTTGTTGAAATTGCTTTTTTTATTAGGCAGGAATTTCAAATCAGATTTTGCAATCTGCATTTCTTAACCTAAATAAATAGATGGACCACATGTGGCTATGTGTTAATTTATATAACTTAAATGCCATTGACTGTAATACTAATAAAGAGAAAAAAATATTTGAGTCATAGATATACGTATTTGTAACATATACAACATCATATAAGTCCTCTTCAATATATGACATGTGATATTATTTTGTGGGATATAATATAATACACAGTATATCAGTAAATATGTTGGAAATTTCAGTATAAACCACAGTCTATTACATATGGAAACAGCAATAATTGTAGTATTTTAATACTGAAAAAATATATACTTCAATTTTTGTAGTATTGTGAATATATTGTTGCTTATTATTGAGAAATATTGTTTTGTAATGTAAGTCTTACTCAATTTTCCTTTGTGTTTTTATGTACAAATTTAGCCTAAATTTGCATTTCTGAATATTTATTTAATCAATTTGTTCTGATTCGGGAACAAATAATGTTAAAAAAAGATACATTTGTTATGTAGAAAATATATTGGGTGTGCCAGAAGCTCCCTGCTCCATTCTGATGCATCGTAGACAAATAGATCCATTAACGTCTCTGTTGTCCTCGTCCGAGCTGGAATCTGGATCAGAACTGTATTTCTTAAAGCTCGTACTTTTTTGATTTTGGCTAAAAGCTACATAACCATAGTAAAAAAAAAATCACTTTGAAAATGGATCAAAAGATGATTAAAGTGTTTATTCCTGCATTTGAGTCTTTAATGGTTCAAAATCTAAGTGAAAGAGAAAAATGAAACACTTGTGTCACTGTATAGATTATATAGATGCCAAAAGAAAAGATCAACTTCTAACTGCAAAATCATACAGTAGAGCCAGAATCTCACTGAATGAAAGAGCTGCATAAGGGGCCACAGATGGGCCGAAAACATGCGGCAGATGTAATGAAGTGCAGTGTTTTGAAATGCAGAATGATGACTGAGGCGCGATGGTAGCGTGTGACAGCAGGAGTTGTTCTGCTGCAGCCGACTCAGCCCTTATCCCACCAACTGCAGCTTGTTATTAATGGCTACATGCTCTCTGCAGGCAGCCGTTCAGCTGTGCAGTCATCATCAGTCAGACTGATGGATGCATACAAGCAATACAGACACACAGAGACAGGCCTAATGAACATAAAGTACCTGCAAGTCCTACACTTGTACAGACAGACAGCTACAGTTTATTCGTATTACCTAACTTTTAAGATGGTATTACTGTGTGAATACCTCAGAACATAACTGCTGTATTTTTGGTATCCATAAACTTCATAGTTTTTTTAAATATTAAGCAAAATATGCCCCATAGGAAATGAATGAGAAAGTCATCAAATTTCAACTTTTTAAGTAGATTAGCAACAAGCTTTTAAATATATTCATGGGCTATGTTTTCATCTTTTATAGTAACTTTAAAAATATTTTGAATTTACCGAAAATTTTAGCAACATGCTAACGTTTTGGGGTAATTTGTTATCCACTGGGGTTTTTTAGACTAATTTAGAGTTTAGCTAATATTTTAGCAACAAGCTAATGTTTTTGACTAATTTAGTTTACTAAAGAATTGTGGGCTATTTTGGAGTTTAGCTATCATTTAAGCTATGTGCTAGCTTTTTTGGCTAACTTAGTATATCTACCTACTGAGGTTCTTTATGCTAATTTGAAGTTAGCTCATATGTTAGCAACATGGTAATGTTTTTGGACAATTTGTAATATACTGAGGTTTTTATAAGCAAATTTGTTTGGCTTAATTTTAGCAACAGGCTAACGTTTTTGACTGATTTAGTTTGCTTTTTTTTTTTTTAGCTATTTTGGAGTTTAGTTAGTATTTAAGCAATAGGCTAGCTTTTTTGGCTAACCAGGCATCTACACAGGTTTTTTTGGGCTCATATTTAAGAAACACGCTGAATATTTTTGCAAAACTGGCATGTATTCTGGATTTTTAAGCAATTTTACTACAATTTTTTTTTTTTAAATTTTGGTCAACTTCAGCACTGTTTCATAGTTCTTTAAATAAATGACCAGTCTTTCAGCAAATGTAGCGTTTTGCAAACAGCTTTTGGATTTTCTGCACATCTCTTCAGAAATTAAAGGAAATTTGCTTCACCATTTTCTGCAAAAAGCAATCTAGCATTATCGCAACTAATGCAACTTTTCAGAATTGACTTTTACTGGTGTTCAATTGACCTTTGTGTTTCTTCTCTCCATTTAATCCTACAGAGGACATCTTTATCCTCAATGGAAAAGACAAGAAGAATCCTCTCATCTACGGCCTGTTTACCACTTCAAGGTATTTTCCCCTTGTAATACAGAAAAGGATCAGAACAACGTAATATGTAGTTTGTTTGGATCATTGCTTATGTGTTTAAAAATATTTGTCCAGTAGTGAAAGAAGGAGACGGTCTTTAATTTGAAATCCTCCTTTCTTAGAAGTTTTTCATGTTGGTTTGAAGGTTTTTATCTGCTACTTTAAATTTAGGTTGGGCGTTTGCTGATGCCACAGTTCAGGGGAGTGAAGCTTTAAGTGTCAAGTGAAGGAAAAAGAGCATAAACTGCCAAGAAAAAAAAAATTAAGAGGAGAAAAATGCACAAAGACTGCCTGCTGAGCTGGCAGGCGTCTCACGTGGGTGTAAACCTTGTGAAAAGTTATGACTAATTCAAATTCAATCCACTTTTATTTATATAGCACATTGCATACAGTCGGAGCTGTGCAGTAGCTCTCGTCTCACAACGAGATCAGTCTGGTTTGAATCCCGACTGGGACCTTTCTGTATGTTCTTCCCGTACATGTGTGGGTTTTATCCCAACACTTCCTCCTACAGTCCAGAAACATGCTTCATGTCCGTAGGTGTGTGTGGGAGTGGCTGTGTGCCCTGTGACAGCCTGGTAACCTGTCCAGGGTGAACCCTGCTTTGACTAACAGAACCTAGGATAGGCTCCAGCAACTCCGTGACCCCGAAAGGGGTGGATAGATTTTAAAAAATCGAAAAAAAAATTTCAATTAACAATAAATAATTTCTTAAATGAAACAACATAGGTTAATAGCTATACATAAATGCAGTAATTAATACATTTTAATTAAATGCAACAATTACCTTTCAGTCAATCAAAAATCTATAACTTCCTGAGCAATAAAAACTTGTGATTGCTAAGATTATTTTTTAAATAAAAATCCTACATTAACCTCCTTTAGTGGAAGAATGAATCAGTATAATCCACAGTTATCCACATAGTGGAAACGTTATCTTTTGCCCTCAAGATTCAAAGGTTCAACTTTTATGAACAGTTGACAAAATGAACTGAGTATGTCAAACCAGTAAGATCCGACTTTATCAGAATCTACAATATCGTAGTGAATATAAACACTGTGAAGCCTCACTTATTTATTCTTGTTTTGTCTAAAAGGTGCTCCTCCCATTTTTGTTATTTTGTTAAGATGTTGTTTTATAACAGCTGAAAACCTAAAAAAGTATAGAAAAATCATTCAAATACATCATAAATCTATTGTTATGATACCTATATATATATATATATATATATATATATATATATATATATATATATATATATTTGTATTTTTTCCACATACGGACACGGAAATCTCCTCTGCATTGCTTTGCGTATAATCGTCCTACGTGATGAGACGATACATGAGCATCTCGTGGGTCATTGTGATGTGGCACACACAAACACTACTGTTACACAGAGACACACAAAGCAGTGTGGTTTCATGTCACTGTGACTCATGAATGGAGTCCTTTCAGTTCAGACCACGGAGCTCATGCAGGCTTCACCCCTACTTTAACACTGTAATGCCTTCATTATGAAGCTGTCATCCAGCACAAGTGCTGTGCTTTGGGTAAAGTAAACCGTCAGACACTCGGGACTGCTAACATAAAAGATGAGAGGAGTTCGACTCTACTGAGTTCAGATGATTTTAAAAAGGCTAAATATCAAAGACAGATGCATGCTGGTCAAAGAGACGCTGAAAGACTGAAGCAGATTTGGTTCTTAAAACAAGTTGATTGTTTAAAACATAGCTGTCAGGAAAAGTTAGAAAAATCTTGCAAATGAAGTGGTTTAAATATCTTATCATTTTTTCACTTGTTTAAACTCCACTGTTTTCCTCTGCAGAAATGAGTGGATGTGAAAAAATGGTTTCTTTACTCCAAAATCAAGCCGGATTCCTACTTTGTATCTTATTTATATAAATCATTATATTTTTTTGTACTATTATCACTACTTTGGTGTGAAAAGTTCTTTGTTTTTGCTTTTGAATTAACCGGAACATGTTGTTTCTGTTCAAGGTACTTTGAGTTACAGGAGTATGAAAAGTGATTTACAAATAAAGTTTAATTTGATATAATATAATATGATTTGATTTAATTTGATACCTGGGAAGGCTATCAAAGTTCCTTGTGTTCTCTAGGCTGAGCAGGACGTCACAGTAGCTTCTCAGCGGTATGACTATTGACTGTAAATGAGAACTGGACTGAGTGACCTCTCCCCCCTCGCGTTCCAAAAAGGAAGTGCCGCTCAGGTCTTAAAAAGCTGAAATCCTATAGACATCTCCTGAGAAATTAACAACTATTTTTCAGTCTATTTGTCAGAATAACCATTCTTGCTGTGACACTATTTTTTAAACACTTTTTTCTTACTAATCTTAACTTTACACATTTTTTTTTATCTTTA
>NC_050518.1:2212059-2222244 GCF_002922805.2 Oryzias melastigma
AGGTGCGGCTGCTCTGCTGCCTCAGGTGCGGCTGCTCTGCTGCCTCAGGTGTGGCTGTGCACGACCATAAAATGATCAATAAAATTGCACTGGATCATTTTAAGTGAATATTTTTATCAGATCCGTTTTCCAAGTTCCATTGACTTTCAAAATTTAAAAAAAAAAATTGCCACTGCACAAGGCCTTTAAAAAGCTGAAATCCTATAGACTTCTCCTGAGAAATTAACAGCTATTTTTCAGTCTATTTGTCAGAATAACCATTCTTGCTGTGACACTATTTTTTAAACACTTTTTTCTTACTAATCCTAACATTTTTTTTATCTTTAGTGCAAATTATAAACTGACCAACCACATGCTTCAGTTGAAGTGGGTGGCGTCACATCAAATGTTTGAAGCATTTGATTGACAGATTCTCTTGAGCTCGTTTTTAGTCAAAGGGGTGTGGTCTTCTAACAAGTTCAGTCCTGATTGGAGACAGTGGTTGCCATAGAAACTCAGACCAATTACTGCTTACTGCTTACTGAAGATGTCTGGTTCCAACATGGCCGTATCGCGGAAAAAAAGGCAACAGAGTTGACTTCATTTTATTGGAACTGAAACCAAGTCCTTTTCTATGGGTGACATCACACTAGCTCAGTCCACTTCTCTTATACAGTCAATGAGTAGGAAACATTTGTCCGGGGTGAGCAGGGTGTTGCTCTGCTTTCTGGAATTTGTGTTTGGAATCCCAGCGAGGACGGAAGATGAAATCCAAAGCATCACTCAGGGTGGGGTCACAACCACAGAACTTTAGGGTCAGGAGGGGTCATTCTCTCTCAATAAAATCTTGTGTCTCTTCACAGTCATGACTATTCACACTCAGTAGATTTGCAATGAGCAGATTACTCATTCTGCTCATTTTTATGTAGCACACTGAGACGACCTCGATTGTAAGTTGGGACTTTATAAATAAACAGAATTATATTGGGTTTAATTTTTATTTTGGTACAAATTTGTAAAAATCTAATTTAAATCTGCTATCAATGGAAAAGAATAGAAGAAATGTTTTCTAGAACAAGAACATGTGTGCCTCTAAAGTGAACCCAGCAAGACGCTTTGAGTCATCATGACTAGTGTCTGTTTTTACTTTGTTTTGTTGTTTGGATTAAGAATCCTTCAGACTTCATTAAGATCTGCATTCATTTTGTGCCACATTTGATGAAACTCAAATAATTAAAGGCCCACAATCATAACATTTGGATTTTGAGTCGTCACACATTAAGCTAATTTGTGTTTTTCTCATTAAAAATTGCAGTGAGTTGCATTTTTTCTTTAACTAGTTGTACTTTTGACATTACTAATTAGGCTTAAAGCAGCTTGATATCAAGGATATCTCTTTAATAGTAAAAAGACACCGACAGCCTTGCGATCCTGTAGCATCTCATCAAACAATCAAAGGAGCTCTTAGATTGCATTAGCCTTTCCAATGCTATGTTGATGAGGATGATGATGATCCTCTGCTTGATTCACAGTGATATCCTGAACGGTTCAGCTGTTTGTGTTTATCGAATGGAGGATGTGGTTCGAGCTTTCAAAGGAAACTTCCTGCATAAAGAGGGGCCGCAGTATAAGTGGGCAGAGTTCACAGGAAAAGTTCCTTATCCACGGCCTGGAACCGTAAGTTACCACCCAAAACTGTCTTCTCCAGATAACTTCTTGATTGGGTTGTGTATTTCCCAGGTTTTGTTTCTACAATTCCAAAATTCAGTGCCCTACAAATTTCCCAGAAGTCTCTGCAAAAAACTAGAGTGCATCGATGCTCACACGATTGACCAATATAGAACACAATGTATTGCGTTAGAATAATTTGCCATTTGAAAAATGTACTTAAACATATTTTTTATGAATCATCCAAGTTTTCATCACCAGAACACAGTGGATTCACGAATAGTCTTTGTGAAATGTTCTTACGTTTTTACTTCGGCAACTGGGTGACACCATACTTGTGTAGTAGTGAGCATGTGTATGAATTTTGTTGACCCAACAATGCTTAAGCAACACACACTTTTTGACATGTCATACTTCTTTGGCCATTAATGCGATCAATGCATAGGTCTGGGTTAATAAAATCCATTAATCGAATTGAATTGATTTAAGCTTAATAGATCAATAATTTATTCATAAAAAATAAAATCCAATTTAGCACATAAACCTTAAGTCCGTTAGCTTGTTGCTAAGATTTAATGGAATTTCCCATAGGACGGCTAATGCTAACACTCGATTGACCTAAACATACATTGATGACTAAATTAACATCTTTATAAACTCACAGGCAGCAATTTTCCAAACTGTTATAAGGAAATATGTTTTAAAGTAACTATTTGTGGTCTAAAACACAGTTTTTTCCCTCATTCTTTCTTCTTCTTCTGGAATAAGGTGTAATGCTAAAGCGCGATCGCCGCCTAGTGGCCAAACTGAAACGTCCTCCAGGAGAAGCAGAACAATGTTTGCAATGTTAATGATCTGAACATTTTTTTAGAACTTCTGCTTTAGAGAATCCATGTAATACTGTATGATATTAACAATCTCATTATTTCTCTGATGTATTTTACAGAATGTGAACTGGATCAGATTTATATAAATATATTCAAATCATATAGTAATGTATTTATAAACAAATTTGTAGAAATGTGTAAACTTAAAATTTAATCGATTTGTAGAATTGAAAGAATAGAACATAATTGGTATCGAATCGATCCAGGCTCTAGTGAATCAAATCGAATAGAATCCAATGGAATAACTTCTGTAAATTCTAATCAATACCCAGCCTGATCAACGCGAATCAGTTGGTTCTTTGGAGAAAAGCCGCTTTTCAAATTGGCTTCACACCAATATTCAACGCATTATTGATGTAAGGTGTTGCAAAATGACAAAAAGCTGTTTTTCTCTGCTACAGAATCCACTGGAATTATGTTAACAGTGTAGACGGTTGAAGAGTTACAGTAGTCAAAAGATTGTCAAACACAGGAGCTAAAGCGTCTTTGTTAATGGAGTCTTCACTGAAAAAATGAAAAAGAATATATGGGACAGTCCTTCCCCAAATTATACCTCATTTTGTCTTAGATTAATTTGACAAGTTGTTGCATAAAGAAGTAATTCAAAGCTTTGTTTTACATCTCCCTGTGCTCTTTCCCTCCCAGTGTCCCAGCAGCACTTATGGAAGCTACAGCTCAACCAGAGAATATCCTGACGACGTCATCTTCTTCAGCAGGACTCACCCGCTGCTGCAGGTTCAGCTGATCCTTTAATACATTCATTTCATTTAATCCCACGGTGATCTATCTTATCCCTGACCGAGAGCCATTCTTCTCTCTATTTTTGTACAAAGAATTTAATTAAATTGAGTAATTGAATAAGTGAAGTCACTGGAGACATGAAACCTTTGTCATTTTAGTCAAGAACACCTTGGCTGACACGGTGGAAAAGCGGTCGTTCAGCGTGATGCAGTTTCCTAATGTAATTTACACTTTTATAGGAAAATGTGCTTCCACTGGGAGAGCGCCCCCTATTGGTCAGAGTTGGCATCAACTACAAGTTCAGCAAGCTGCTGGTGGACAGAGTGGAGGCGGTGGATAGCACTTATGATGTCTTGTTCATCGGGACAGGTAGGTTTTTGTACATTTGTAAAAACACTGAACCCATTTATGAATCTGAGTATTAAACTGATTCTTTTTTCAGACTCTGGGCTTGTGCTTAAGGCCATCCATCTACCCAGAGAACATGGACAGAGTCAGGAGGTCACTCTGGAGCAGATGCAGGTCTTTCAGGTACAAAAAACTGATTCTGTTCTAAAGAAAATCCCACAATTCTGTCCCTCGATATCTGAGCCATCTCCCAAATCCTGAGTATTGAAAATGCTCTGTAGCTGATTATGGCAAAATTAAGTTGTAATGATTTCAATGTAATGATTTAAAACATTTAGTTATGGATTAATTTAAAATGATTTTTAATGGAGTGTTGAAGATAGAGAGAGCTAAATTTCAAACTATAAACCAAAACGTTTCATTTGGTTTCAGCTTAGTGTCTCACCAGAGTCTAGAATGTAATTATTTTATTTTATTTTGAAAAAAAAAGAAAATTATTAGATCTAGAGAAGGTGCATTACCTGCAATAATGCTTGTGTGAAAGCTATTGGCCAAAAGTAGTCGCTCAAAATGCTGAAGGGGTTTAAAAAAAGTTACATTTACTAAAAGACTAGAAATTTTACTAAAGAACTATGAAAAAGCGCTGAAGTTTACCTGAATTTCTAAAAAGTTTGTAGTAAGATTGCTTAAAAATCCCTGATGCATGACAATTTTGCAAAAATGTTTAGTTTTTTGCTTAAATATAAGCTAAACTCCATCCATCCATCCATCCATCTTCCTGACCGCTTCTTCCCTTTCGGGGTCGCGGGGGTGCCAGAGCCTATCCCGGCTACTGAAGGGCGAAGGCGGGGTACACCCTGGACAGGTCGCCAGTCCGTCGCAGGGCCTCAATCACACACCCATCCACTCTCACATTCACACCTAGGGGCAATTTAGAGTCACCAATTAACCTATGAAGCATGTTTCTGGAGGGTGGGAGGAAGCCGGAGTCCCCGGTGAAAACCCACGCATGCACGGGGAGAACATGCAAACTCCACACAGAAAGGTCCCAGCCGGGAGTCGAACCGGGGCCTTCTCGCTGTGAGGCAAGAGCGCTAACCACTGCGCCACCATGCAGCCCAGCTAAACTCCAAATTAGCCAAAAAAAAAAAAAAAACCTTAGTAGATTCTAAATTATCCCAAAAAGCTAGCTGGTTGGTTAAATACTAGCTAAACTCCAAAATAGCCTAAAATTCCTAAACTAAATGAGTCAAAAAATGTTAGCATGTTGCTAAATTATTAGGTAAACTCTAAATTAGTCTAAAAAAACCCTGTAGATAACTAATTGACCAAAAAACATTAGCTGGTTGCTAAAATAGAAGCTAAACTCTAAATTAGCCCAAAAACTCAGAGCAGATAACACATTAGCCAAAAGATTTTGCGTTTTTCTAAAATAGAAGCTAAACTCTAAATTAGCGTAAATAAAAAACCCAGTAGATAACAAATTAGCCAAAAACGTTAGTATTTTTGCAATATTACGTAAACTCAATTTTTTTTTTATTTCTACTAAAACAAATTTCATGAATATATTTAAAGGCTTGTTGCTATTCTACTTAAAATGTTTACATTTGAAGACTTTCTCATTCATGTTCTGTGGGGCCATATTTTACTTCTTTCAAAAACTATAAAGTTTAAGAATACCAAAAATACGAGCAGTAATGAACGAGCTGAATGCTCTGATACCGAGATTAATGAAATTGCTGAAAGTGTGATTGAGACATTTTCCTCCTTTTTTCCCACTAATCAGATGTTCCAGTATCTATAATTTTGAAGGAGAGTCTTTTACTTGTCTTTTTAATTGCATATTTATAGTATCTGTCCTGGATGTGTCTGTGTTTAGCACCTTTGTATTCTAGTCTTCCAGCATAAACTCACAACGTTCCTCTTTTTGTGTGTCTCGCAGCACCGAGCGCCGGTGACAGCAATGACACTTTCAAAGAAGAAGGTAAATGATGAGAGAAACTCCCTGTCAAACTTCCAAACTCCCCTGCTGACACACACGAGCTCGCACAACATCACACGTATCACTCATCTCCCCACCATGTGTCTCCAAGGACAACTTCATCACCAGTTGCTATGGTTACCCCTCAGTCAGAGCATTGATGAAGAGATACCACACAGACACACACATGCATTATTAAAATAGTCTGTGCTCCATGAGAAAGAAAATCCACAGCATGCTCACTCCACCAAACGTGGTTGGTAAAAACAAAAGCATCGATTCTCATTCCCACACACAAACATGTCCCCCCCCTGACCCCTCGCTGTCAGTAGTGTGAGTTGCACGGACGTCTCAGGGAAATCAGAGTTTTGTTTCGTTGCTGATCCTCTGCATTGAAGCTAATTCCCTCTTTCTTTTTCTTGACGGTTCCTCGTTCTGCCCCCTCCTGGATCCACCCCCCCCCTTTCAGCAGTGGTTGTTTGTGGGCTCCAAGGAGGGCGTGTCCCAGCTGGCGCTGTACCAGTGTGAGCTGTACGGCCAGGCCTGCGCTGAGTGCTGCCTGGCCAGAGATCCCTACTGCACCTGGGACGGACATGCCTGCAGCCCCTACATGCCCTCCGTGCGCCGGTGCGCCAGAAAATGAGATAACTGCTGAGATAATTGCTGTGTGCTGGGGATCTCCCCCTAACTCTTGACTGAGGTCTGAGTGTGAATGGAATGAATGTGGCATCAATCTTCTAAAATCAAATTTAAACCACATATGTTGACATTTTTAAATGTGGCTCAAATTACGTCTGAGTTCAGATCTATTTAATTACATTTTAAACATTTTTCTTGTGATTAAAGACGTTCTTGATGCTCATGTGTTTGCTGGAATGCTGACTTTCTCTGCAGCATGTTTAGAAGCAAATCCATCCCAGAGATTGCATTTTTTCTTTCGAATTAGTTTGAAATTGCTTTCTTTAGTGCCACCATCAGACAGATTGTGCTAAATAAACTCACTGTGTATGATGATTTAGTTGTTATTAGGATGACCTCTGTGCAGTCAGTCTCTTACAGGGACTTTTGTGTATTTGCAGGAGAAACGCTCGTCACTTAGGAGAAGATGAAGATCCACTGACTCAGTGTGTCCGACAGGGAGGTGAGGAGTGAATCCACTTCCTATATGAGGATTTTATTTACATAGTATAGCAGCTCCAACTATGATTTGGTGTTGTCCAAGCTTAACAAATATAGATAAAGCAGATACCTGCCTTTAGCACTAAAGCAAACAAAAACTAGACATGATTGATATAGCATTACCTACGATCATGCAAGTATGAATGCTGTAAGCTGAATGTGGCCGCTAAAGATGCTAGTGCTGATAGCTAAAAATGCTCAAGCCGATATCTGAAACGCTGAAACTGATTGCTAAAAATATTAAAACTGATAGCAGAAAACGCTGAAACTTGAAGGTATCTAAATTATTAGCTAAACTCCAAATTTGCCCAAAGAACTTAAAAAAAAAGTCTAATTTTGACGAAACAGCTAGCATAATAATGCTAACATATTAGCTAAGCTCAAAATTAGCCTAAAAAATGTAAAAATGTCTAAATTAAATATAATTCAAAATCACGGCGGAATGAGGGTTTGTTTATTAGTACTAGAGGGGCCCTAAAGATGAGATAATAACTTTAAGAGACCACTGGGAAGACTTTGAAAACTGGAGTGGATTTTTACCACAATCCAAATACTTTTTTGAAATTTTTGATCATATTTCAAAATTTGATCATATTTCCATGTTTTATAGAAGTTAGGACTTCAAACGTGACGAATAATTGGAGAAGTAAAGGTTTAGTTGCAAAATTGGTCTCAAAATATTTCTAAATCTTTTTACATGTTTAAAAAGTATTAAAGTCTAAATATTTAAAAATGTAAATATTGTATTTTTTGCATTTCTAACTTTATTTTTTTTATTAAAGAAAAAACATTTGTTCTTCTAAAAAGGATATGACAGAATACATGAAATCATCTGTAACTCCTGTCATCTTCCTCTGTTCCAGCTGGGCTGCAGGTGGAGGCAGAGCAGAGAGTGATGCTGGTTGCCGAGGGTAACAGCACCTACCTGGAGTGTCTTCCTCGGTCCAGACATGCTGCAGTGACTTGGTACAAACAAGCTGGAGAGAACAGTCCTGAACTCAATCAGGTTAATTTTTATTAAATGTAAACTCATTAATGTCATTAAAGTTTGAGGTTTAATTTATTCATCGTAAACGAACCGTTTTCCTCAGGTGGTAACAGGTGACCAGCTGGTGGTGATCGAGCGCGGCGTCCTCATTAGGCGAGCCGAGCTTTCTCACGGCGGCGTCTACCACTGTCAGGTGGAGGAGCACGGCTATCACTGGACGGCGGTCACTGTCCGCCTCGCCGTTTGGAGCTCCTCTGCTAACCGCGTCCACGGCTCGCTGTCTGGCTCCTCATATCAGGGCGCGGGAACCCTGCCCTGGTACGAGGATGTGATGGCCCTCATACACCCGGGAAACTTGGGCCAGCACTGCAAGGCTCTAGGGTACCGCCCCCCACGCAACCACCGTCGCCATGGCGACATCGTGATGATGAAGAAGGAGCGGGGAGAGAAGCAAAAGCATGGGGCAGGAAGAGGAGGAGGAGGAGGAGGACGTCCAGTGGGGAGGAAGAGCAGGAGCAAACCACAGCAAAGGGCACCTCGGAGCGCTTGAGAGGAGACTGAAACACGCACACAGTTTGTGTAACATACACACACACTGAACTCAGAGGCACACACACACACACACATACTGTTTGTACAGACTAATTCATGCGCATGCACTTGTATACAAACAAAAAAACCTTCAGGATGAGCGGCACTTCAGTTTCTGAAGCCTGAGCAGGAGGATTTGGACCGCAGGAGACCGCTCCACTCAGACAAATGACTCTGTGAATACTATAGTTCAAGTAGAGTAGCTGTGGAGCATGAAGGATGAATGGCACGGCCAGACCACTCTGACAGCTAAAGGGTGTTGTAGAAAGAAAATTCTCTTTTGAAGTTTTTATTTCTCGAAAAGTATTCAGCGTTTGAAAAAGGTTCCAAACATTTGAGAAATAATTGCTGCCCTCAGGAAGCCCCCACTGAGGAATTTACATATTTTGGTGCAGATATTTCCATTTATCTGTGAATTACTTCCAAATTACTTCATTAAAAAATGTTTAATTGAAGTTGTTTATGAGGAGCAACTTTAAAAAAACAAATTGGATGAATTGAGGTCAATCCTAATCACCCAGTAGGTATGAGGCATACATTAGAGGACGATCCTTCACTCAGCTCAACCTCATGTGGAGATTTGTCATTTTCTGTGAAAGGTGTGGTTCAACCACGAGATGAAAGGCAGAGAAAGAGCAGGAGGGACGGCTTTGATGCAGATTCTCATCACACTGCAGCTGACAGACTGTACAGTTCACAGTTTTTCTCTTGGTTTGCATTCTTACAGTGGAGTCGCTCGTTAAAATAATTGTGCATTTTGTGGTTTAAGCCCCAAATTTGGTATGAGTCGACCACAGGATCCCCTTTTTTAGAAAAACACATTAGCCAGGAGGAAATCAGAGATTTTCAAATATTTATAATAGTATTCCATCAAGGTTAAAGAATGTATTTTGTGCATGAACAGCACATGTTGGTGAGAATGGGAAAATCATTGACTGTATATCCACTGGACATACCAATAGAAAGTACCTACTGGTTTCAAGAAGGTGAAAATCTCATAGACTCACATTGAGAAATGCAGTTATTTCCGTCATTTTATTTGTCAAAATAGTCATCCTTCCTCTGATACATCCTTCTTAACATCTTCTTTCTAATTCTATTTTTTTTTTATTTATCCTTTTTTCTTTATCCCAAGTTATTCAAGTTATAAACTGACCAATCAGATGCATCAGTAAAAGCATGTGGTTCCTGCTGGCCCCGCCTCAAACATTTGATTGACAGAGCTGCTCTCATTAGAAGGGGTGTGGATTTCCAACAAGCTCACTAATGATTGGTGACAGTAGCTCCTCTAAAAACGTGACTCAGACCGATACGGACCAATCACTCTCGACGATGGGTTTCAAAATGGCGGCGGACGAACAGGATTTCTATGGGTTTCTCCAGTGAACTAATATATGTCTATGGGGCAAACAGACATTAAATGATTTTGTAATCTTTATGTATATGACTGCCATCTTTACACATGGCTGCCATTTTGGATTTTTCTCATACTTTTCTGAAATAGGAGATCCTAAGATACATTGATGCCAAACTTTGAGCTTTTACCACAAAATGCAGTTTGTCTGAAGAAAAGACCTAACGGCTCTGCTATGATATTAACTGGTAAAATGTAAAATTTTGTGTCACCTTGCCCCAACAAACACAAAACCCAGCCAGCAGGGCCAGGTGGGGCCCAAAAGTGGGCAGATAATGTGAGCCCTGAATGTGTTTGTCAACAGTTTAGTTGGTGGTTCCATCTGTGTTTGCCCACATTGGCTCAAGTGGGGACTCGGTGGGTTAGCTCACTATGCTGGCCAGCGGACAGAGGAGCTCGCTAGGTCACT
>NC_050518.1:2222622-2231566 GCF_002922805.2 Oryzias melastigma
TGTCACCTTGCCCCAACAAACACAAAACCCAGCCAGCAGGGCCAGGTGGGGCCCATATGGTTTAAAAGTGGGCAGATAATGTGAGCCCTGAATGTGTTTGTCCACAGTTTAGTTGGTGGTCCCATCTGTGTTTGCCTACATTGGCTCAAGTGGGGACTCAGTGGGTTAGCTCACTATGCTGGCCAGTGGACAGAGGAGCTCGCTAGGTCACTACAGCGGAGCTTGTTAGCTCGCTACAGTGAAACTCGCTACAATGGAGCTCGCTAGCTTGCTTCAATGGAGCTTGGTAGCTCGCCACAGTGAAGCTTGCTGTAGCGAAGCTCGCAAAGTCCATACAGTGGAGCTCGCTACAACCTAGCTTGCCACCGGGAGGCTGGCTAGCGTAGCGAGCCAACCTACTTAAGCCAATGTGGGCAAACACAGCTGGGGCCACATTTTCTGCCAACTTTTGAACCATATGGGACCCACTTGGCCTTGCTGGCTGGGAAAGATGCTCAATGTTTATATGTTGGGTTTGTTTAGGTTTTTTTTTTTTTTTTAAGTCTTTTCTTCTGTGTGCTGACATTTAAACCTCTCTAATAACATCCAGGCTGAATGTGAATGTAAAAACGGCTTTAATGAGGTTAGTTTTCCTTAAAATCAAGAGATTTTTAGGAATTTAATAGTATTACTTCAGACCTCAACATAAGTTAAAAACAATATCAATAAAAAAGAAGAATTGGTTTTGATTTGGCCTTTGTTAAATGAAAATTAGAAAGCCACAAAATGCATTAAAAGTATTTTTTTCTTGATTTTAAAAGGAAACCACATCAGAGTCTAAAAGTTCCAAATTTATAGCTGATAAAAAGACAGTGTGACTTCATAATATTAAACAGGCCAAGCATACAATAAATACGTTAATTAAAAAAAGGTTTAAAGGTATTTTGTGATTTCATTGACTTTGCAAGGGAGTACATTGTAATTTGAGATGATACATATTAGCAACAAAACCAGTGTAGCTTTATTTATTATTCTAGTATAGATTGAAGTAGTTTGGTTATAAGGTGTAAGATAAGCTCCCCCTGTGGTCTCATCTTTATTATTAACATTATTTTCTTGGCTTAAATTTGTGTAAATATCTGATTTGAATTTGTAACCTGCGCCTTTTCTTTAACCTCACGTTCAATTTTACTTTTTATTTTTACATTTTACCTAGTAAGTTTGCTCATCCTGTTGGAATATAGTTTTTCCCCTTTTTATACATAGAATTTGCTGAAAAATAAACTTGATTTACCATAAAAGCTGCAGGAAAACATGGCATTAGACGTGGAAATATCCTAGCTGGAGGACAAAGTCATGAAAACAAAATGAAATAAAACCTGATCTTTAATTTGTATGGTTTGCATGCAAGCAAGGTTGAAGACGTGAAGATATTTCATCCTCCACGCAACAGAGTAAAGAACACAGCCAGTAAAATATGGCCGACCTCAGTACCTGTGCTCCTGCCTGTGTGTGTTTCTGTTTAGTACAAAGTGAGTTTTAGTGAGATCTGAGTGAGAGGACCTCAAAGCACAGTTCAAACAGACAGAGCCAGTAAATCTGCCAAATTGGGATTACAGCAATGGATTGGAAAAACTTTTGATGCTTCAGGAAAAAAAAATAAACCGCGACTCCTCCAAGCAGAGAGAAAGAAAATGAATGTGGGCTCGGCTTTTGGCTCCTCGGCTTTCCCCTCTTGGCTTCAGCCACATGAAAGAACCCACAGGACGTGAGCTTCTTCTGCTGTTTAACAAGGAAAAGTCAGAGGAACGCATTTCAAAGTGTGTGTGCTCCAGAACAGGACATCATGGTTGAATGCTAAAATCTGCTCAGCTTTGACCTTCCTCTCTGCTGCATAGCATTTCTTCCTCTTCCTTCTCATTGAGCGTAGCTCATTCTCTCCTGTTTAATAAGAATATCTGAGCAATACTGAGTTTGATTCTTTTGTAAAAGTTTAAATTACATTTTTGCTCAAAGCGGTTGTAATAATGGATGATTAGGCTAAGCAGATTACAGGTAGCAAATACATTTACTTAAACTTATTTATATTTTCATTGACTTTAAGACCCACTCTGAGGAAAATTTTGTTTTTTAGTGATTTTATTCATGTGGTCTTTTTATGATTAATCATGGAGGACATATACTTTTAATTTCTTTATTCAAATTGACCCTTTTCACAGTGACATCATACAAAATGACGACCGAGCGAATAGTGACTTCTGGTGTTCGGGTTTATAACGGCAAAGCTGACAGCTGAACGCTGTTTAACACACTTTAATGCAAATGATAAAAGATAAACTTACCAATTTCAACAGAAAAATGTACAATACTTATTTTATGAATGTCCTGCCGAACTGTATTTTAATTAACAGTCTTAGATTGTTCACAAATCTAAGTACAACTTTGAATAATTCATCCATCCATCCATTTTCTTGACCGCTTCATCCCTTTCGGGGTCGCGGGGGTGCCGGAGCCTATCCCGGCTACTGAAGGGCGAAGGCGGGGTACACCCTGGACAGGTCGCCAGTCTGTTGCAGGGCCTCAATCACACACCCATCCACTCTCACAGTCACACCTAGGGGCAATTTAGAGTCACCAATCAACCTACGAAGCATGTTTTTGGACGGTGGGAGGAAGCCGGAGTCCCCGGTGAAAACCCACGCATGCACGGGGAGAACATGCAAACTCCACACAGAAAGGTCCCAGCCGGGATTTGAACCAGGGCCTTCTCGCTGTGAGACAAGAGCGCTAACCACTGCGCCACCGTGCAGCCCAACTTTGAATAATCCTTTATAAAATAAATATTGTACAATTTTCTGTAACAATTGGTTAGGTTACCTTTCATTATTTATGTGAAATTGCTTTAAACAGCGTTCAGCTGTCAAGTTTGCTGTTCTAAACCATAGACATAAACCGCAAATCACTCTGAACAATCGCCGTTTTGTCTGACGTCACATGAAAGGGTCTATCAGGAGCTGGCGTCTGTAAAAAAAGCTTATTTGTGACACAGAAAAACAGTGGGCGGGGCACAAGCTCTGCTCCATTCCGATGCATCCACTTGTAAACAAATAGATCAACGAACGTCTTAGCTTTCCTCATCTGAGCTGGAATCTGGATCTAAACCGTACGGCTGTTTTTGATGCACTAGTAATGTTCGGTTGTGAGGGGCTGTAAGCTAGCAGGAGAACAGAGAGCTCTCACAACTCAGAGAAAAAATTCTAATAAAATACTGCCTCTATGTCCTAGAAAATGACACCTTTTTTATAAAACAATTTTGCTAAAAATGGCTTAATCATAATTGAAATAGATCAAAAGATGATCGGAGTGGGTCTTTAAATATGATTTATTTATGCAATATTTGACAAGAGACATCAAATCGTCTTCCAACAACACAACGTTTAACAATCCAGCAACCTGAGAGCTGAAAAAGTCGTTACCTGAGCAGAGATGAAACAGGACATAACTTCAGCTCTAATGGACTTTCACACTGACAGGACTTCATGTTGGGTTTGGTCTCAAACCTAACATCTAAACGGAGTAGAACCAAAGTAAAAAGACAGTTCTTTCTCACTAATCAGGACGCCGTCGTTGGGAGTATCATGTTTTATGTTCCTAGGTGTAAGCTCCTCCCCTTTTGGTTCTGCTGAGGCTGATGTGAGGACAGCTGTTCACCAGCGATGATCTGGGTATCGGGTTCTGAGAGTCAGAGAACAGCTACTGTGATTAAATGTGAAAAGAATGCTTCAGTTACACAACTCTCAGTTTTTATTAGTGACAACTGGTCTTTACATGACAAAATTCAAGTCCTTTGGGGATCACTTCATGTTAAAAAAAATGTGGCTATTTGTTAAAGAAAACAAGTGGAAGATGGGATTTCTAGAAGAAAGTGTTTTTACAGTATGTTGGAGTGTTTATTTAAAAAATCTGATGTTGTGTTGCTCTGTTATTTTCTAAGACCTTGTGTTTCCTCTCTGCTGTATTTCTTTGTGTCAGTGCCAGTGTTCTCCTGTGATTTCCCCAATATCTTCTCTGAAGTCCAAACAAACCTGTTGCTCTTTTATTTTGTAAATATGTATAAAGGTCTGCTTTAAAAAAATGTCTTTTTTGTTCTATTGTGGAAATAGAGTCACCTATATTCAGTATTTTTATTTTTACTGAAGTTGTAGCAGCAACAAAGAGTTGTTTCCTCAAAGATTTATCTGATTCCAGCTAAATAGTTTGGGCTCTCTCCCAGTATTAAACTAAAGGCAAATCAAAAAGCTTAAGAAACACAAACAAAATTGTTGACTTCAGACAAACGACCGTAACTTAATACATTCCAAGCATTCAATTTTTATAACAGTTGTCACTCAAAAACAGCGTCCAACCACTGAACCCACAAACCGCTGACTGATTCCGTCACAGAGACCACTGAACTATTTATCATTTGGTTTTTAACGACTGGTATGCCGGGCAATCGGAGAGTCTAACCATGCGTTCCGGTCATGCCAGAAATGGAAAAGGTTCATTTTAGAGGGTTTACTGCTAGAAAACAAGTAGATCAGGAATAGTTCACTTTTCTCAGGTCGTTAAGTTGTCCACGACGATCCTCATAAATCCTACATCAAACACAGTAACTACTATAAGATTAACTATGGAGTCTAATAACTAGTACTGTAAATACCATAAATTCTGTTTAAATTACCGTTTTTGATTGATTTGCTGGTTGATTGATTGACTAGTTTGTTAATTGATTGTTTGGTTGGTTGATTGTTTGATTGATTGGTTGGTAGGTTGGTTGATTGATTGGTTGGTTAATGGATAAATTGGTGGGTGCATTGGTTGGTTAATTGATTGTTTGGTTGGTAGGGTAGTTGATTGATTGATTGGTTGGTTTGGTGAATGGTTGGTTGATCGATTGATTGATTGATTGATTGATTTGGTTTATTTTAGTCAATTTCAGCAATAAAAACAAAAATAAAAAAATTAACAAATATCTAATATGTTGAGAATTTCATGAATTGATTGGAAAATAAAGAAAGGAGAAGAAAATGACTCAATTTCCTTGACAATATAATAATAAATAATACATACATAAATTTGTACTTATACATACAGTACGCATATTTGACACATTGAATCCATAAAAAACTATATATATATATATATATATATATATATATATATATATATATATATATATATATATTGGGCAGGACACTTGGAGTGACCCCGCCCCCTGCCCTTCCCTGTTGCTGACAGCTCTGTTTGCACGTTCACACACGAGCTTGGATCAATCCAGTCATACAGTTTTCAACCAGAAGCCAGCTCGGACGAGTCCAGGTGTGTTGATGGTTCATCATTCCCGCACTCCTCAGTGTGAGCGGTCCAGGGTCCACACAAGGAAGCGAAGTGGAGAAGAGAGGCGTTGGCACGCCCATTTCAGTAGCTGCCTCATTAATCTGAGCTTTTCAAGCATCCGCTTTTCTGATCCAACCTAATGCGAAATACATTTTTATATTTTATTTATACAGCCCAGTATCACAAAACAATTGCATCACTGGATTTCATACTGGGAATTTTGCAAAAGCAGAAAGTTAGTCATAAAATATTAACAATAACTGGTTGTTGCTAAACTTAACAGACTAAACTAAACTGGTTATCCCTGCCCTTGGACTCTCCTTCCCGGTAAAGAAAAACTCTTAAACAAAAAAACTGATTCCAGGAAAAAAGAAGAAACCTCAGGGAGGTCCACAAAGGAGAGATCCTCTCCCAGGAAGGACAGGTGATTTACCAGAACTAATATAATAATTAGATTATCCAAATCTACAACACATGTCTGAATAGAGTTCAGCCAGATAGGACTGGGGGACAGGTGGGGGCGTGGTCCACCGCCAAGTCGAGCCAGAAGCGTGGTCCACGGCCAAGACAAGCCAGAAGCGTGGTCCACGGCCAAGAACAGGAGCAAGGGCAATCCACCTGGAATCTGAACTATCTCCCGCTCCCCCGGAGGGGAGTGGGGAAGAGGAACAACACATGAATCACACTGCACCAAACAAAAGCATGGAGAACTAAATAGTAATAAAGATTAGAGGACAGAACCCTAGTGCACCGTACTTCACCCATCTTCTAACTTTTACCAGAAATAGAATTAAGAATACTCGAAAACTTGGTTTTAAATGTACAGTCTTTTGTATGTGAGGAAAATGCTTTAAGAACACGTTAAAAACATAACAAATGTTTTTATTGGAGTGGGTTTTTAAAGGTAATAAAACTACTTCAATTCAAGTACAGAATACTTTTCAAGTAACAAACATAAAGTTATTATTGATTTTGTGGGAAAACATTATAATGGACATTTTGAAAGATATAACTTAGAAGGTATGTCCTGGGTCTTCCTCGAGGACTCGGCACAGTGGGACATGCCCGGAACTCCTCTCCAGGGAGGCGTCCAGGAGGAATCCACTCCACCTCCACTACATCCTCTTGATGCTCTACTCCGAGCTCTCTCCTGGTGACCACGTTTACAACTCTATCTCTAAGGGAGCATCCAGCCACCCTACAGAAGAAACTCAGTTCAGCCTCTTATAGTCGGGATCTCATTCTATCAGTCATGACCATAGGTGAGTATTAGAACGAAGATCCACCGGTAAATTGAGAGCTTTGTTTTCTGGCTCAGGTCTCTCTTCACCACAACGGACCGGTGCACAACGGTGGACTTCGCTATAATCCACCTGTCGATCTTTCACTCCAGTCTTCCCTCGCTCGTGAACAGGACCCCAAGATACTTAAATTCCTCCACGTATAGTAGGAGCACTCCACCTACTGAGAGAGGTCAAACTACCTTTCCCCGATCCAGAACCATGGCCTCAGATTTGGGGGTGCTTCAGACTCTAATCCACTCAAATTTTATATATAAAGTACTTTTCATGCATGTGCAACACAAAGTGCTTTTCATAGTAAAAACATATTACAGCTTATAGACCGAACGCAAAAACGGCAATGTAGAAGACACACACAAATATAAATACTCAATACCAAACACACATAGTGAAGCATAAAAAGGATTAGAAATAGGATGCAAAGTAGAAATTACCACTTTGCAGTAAAATATTTTTTTCCAAGTAAAAATATAATTTATGATTCAACCTTGTACATCTTTAACGTGTAAAATGTTTGAAGAAAACTGTTTTTTGCATCACAGGACAGGACAGGACAAAAACGAGTTTTTGTTTTTATCGTAAATCTACAGAGACTAAATCACACAGTTTTATACCATCTTATCTTAACGAAAACCAGCAAAAAATGTGAAAATACGTCACATTTTTGCAAACCAATTTCCTTTTTGATCTTTTTTTATTTTTACATTCTTTCTTTCAACAACCACAGCACCTTTGTAAGCAGACTGAAAGACGGGGCAGTTTATCGTTTAGCAAACCTCAGATGAGCACCGGCAAAGACTCCTGGATTTCTGTCCAAGAAAAATAAACTGCATCCAACGTTTCCTGGTATGAAAAATGCTTCAGGAATGAGAGACTGTTTGACTAGTCTTTACTGGTGGAAGAAATTCCTTTTGGGCATCAAAATGAACTAAAAAAGGTTTGTTTGCCACTGCTTCTGGACAGCACAGCAGACATCCTGATGAACATCACCTGGTGAAAGCAGACTCAAGCCGCTGCGGGCCGGACCAACCCACTCTGGCCTGTGTAGCTCATCATGTTTGACATTTTCTAACATTGGGGGTTCAGGATGTTCTCTAGATGAAACCTACCAGTTTAAACAAACGGTGGAGAAAGAGCAGGTGCTGCAAGTCAGACTCAGAAGAATGGTGAACTCAGACCTTTGGATCGTGGTCATTCTAGACCAGAGGTCTGCAACCTGCAGCTCCAGATCCACATGTGGCTCTTTTATCTCTTCATGGTGACTAACTGAAAAAACATAAAATAAGTCATGGAGACTGCTGACCCAGCCATGTCGACCGCTAGCTCCCTGCTAATGGCTGCTTAACCAAAACTACCTAAAGAAAGCAAATAAACAAAGCCAACAAACTAAGACTACCAAGGTCCAACCCCAAACTAAAATAACTAAACCCAGCAATGTAAGACTGCTGAGGACAAAGAGGGGAAAAAGAACAAAAAGAAAATTAATACAAGAACGATAAAAAAAATAAAAATAATTAAAGTAAGGCTTACTAAATTAGCATTTATTTAATTTAGATGAGCAACATTTATAAATTGATGGCTGAGGTGCACATAGATGATAAACTTTTATTGTTTTTACATCCCTGTTGACCTGAAGACGTCTTGTTTGCTCAACTCTACCTCCAGAATGAACAGATTGTATATGCCGGCCCTCCGGAGGAGGAACGCGGGGGGTGTACGGGCACCTGGCGGGCGCAGGGCAGATGGCCAGGGTGAGGCCGCCGCGCTGAGGGGGGTTTGCGGTTCCAAGGCCCCGGGCCGGGCATGGGGGCGCCGTGGGTTCGCCGGACGGCCGGATGGCCGTCTGGCGCCGGCAGCCGAGCCCACACGAAGGGTTTTTACTCCCTCCCGGGGCTGTGAGGTCCTCCTGCGCCCCGCGCGGAGGCCACCCCCGCCGGCCGTCTGGAAAGAGGACCCGCGTGGGGGTTGGTTGCGTGCGAGTGAGGGAGGCCGAGAGGGCGGCGGAGAGGGCGGCGGAGAGGGCGGCAGAGAGAGCGGCGGAGAGGGGGGCGGATTCGGGCGGTGGGGGCCCGCCGTCCGCCTCGGCCCTGGAGGAGGACGACAAAGGATGCTCCGCGGCAGCGGCAGCGCCTTTCCTTTTCCGGTAATGATCCTTCCGCAGGTTCACCTACGGAAACCTTGTTACGACTTTTACTTACTCTAGATAGTCAAGTTTGATCGTCTTCTCCCCGCCATCGCTGTATGAGCTTTCACCATCGTCATCCGAAGCCCCTGTATCCTCAGAT
>NC_050518.1:2232198-2268521 GCF_002922805.2 Oryzias melastigma
CCACACGAAGGGTTTTTACTCCCTCCCGGGGCTGTGAGGTCCTCCTGCGCCCCGCGCGGAGGCCACCCCCGCCGGCCGTCTGGAAAGAGGACCCGCGTGGGGGTTGGTTGCGCGCGGACGAGGGAGGCCGAGAGGGCGGCGGATTCGGGCGGTGGGGGCCCGCCGTCCGCCTCGGCCCTGGAGGAGGACGACAAAGGATGCTCCGCGGCAGCGGTGGCGCCTTTTCTTTTCCGGTAATGATCCTTCCGCAGGTTCACCTACGGAAACCTTGTTACGACTTTTACTTCCTCTAGACAGTCAAGTTTGATCGTCTTCTCGGCGCTCCGCCAGGGCCGTGGCCGACCCCGGCGGGGCCGATCCGAGGACCTCACTAAACCATCCAATCGGTAGTAGCGACAGGCGGTGTGTAAAATACAAACCATGACAAATCCTACAGCCTCCTTTCGCCTTCCGCTTGCTCCCCGCCATCGCTGTATAAGCTTTCACCATCGTCATCCGAAGCCCCTGTATCCTCAGATGAGGAAACCTCCGGTTCAAACTGGTAGGGCTGTACACCCTCCGAACCCTGTGTCGTTAAAATTCCCGTGTTTGATGAAGGCTCATCACCTTCATCCAAAGAAATATCCGCTAAATCGTGGTCTACGTCGCTTCTCAAACCGTCCGCCATTGTTGTTTACACTCTGGGATCCCTGAAGTGACGTCACGCGCAGCCCCCGCCCATCACCACCTATCACCCAAATTTAATGCTCTGCACGACCATAAAATGATCAATAAAATCGCGCTGGATCATTTTAAGTGAATATTTTTATCAGATTCATTTTCCAAGTTCCATTAACTTTCTAAATTAAAAAATTTTTATAGCCACTGCACGAGGCCTTTAAAAGTTGCCGACCACTGCTCAGATACGTGTGTACTATTTATCAACTTTGTGTCCTGACCGGGGTCACGAGGCCTTCTGGGTTGCCAAACCATAAACACACATAACCTCACACCTTTTTCCTCAGGAACAATTTTGGATCCTCAATTAACCCTTAAATCACCCCTTTTGGTCTGGAATTCCAGAGAAAGTCCTCACAAGCACAGAAGTAACATTTAAACTCCACAAAGAAAGAAGGAAGCCAGGATTCTAACCAAGACCTTCTCACTGTGAAGGAACAGTGCCAGACACCACGCCATCAAACCTCAAATAAATAATGGAAGACATCCCTGGAGGTTTTTCATCTTGTTGCTGACAGTTTTACAGCAATTTGCAGCGAGCAGAAAGGAGGTCCACGGCTCAGCTGATAAAGCAAGTTGTCTTGTAATCAAAGCTGGTGGTTCGCTAAATTGCTTCCAAATGACATGGCTCTTGTCCCGGTTTACGAAAGACTGAATGAACAACTCGCTGTGCAATATAAATGGATTTATGCAGCTTCAATAGTGCAACGGGCAGCTTAACTTACAGCCAATTTCCTTAGATATAAAGGAATCTAAAGGTAGTCTTACAACAACAAGACAGAGGCTTAATGAAACAACAACATAGAGAAAAAAACTGGAAACCATTAAAAAGTTAGTCTTTTTTAAAGAAGTTCTGTTGGCATTTTCCCCACACAGTGAGTCATGACTCGGTTATGGCTTTCTTCTGCCTGTTTGAGTCAACCACAATGACTCCCTTTTACAGTTTTGCTCACAAAAGTGACTTTTAGGTGTAATCAGAGGTTTTTTACACGTCACTTCTCTTACTTTAAAGCTTTCTCGCTGAATTAAACTGCCTGCTTCCTTCAGAAGAATAAAGTTCTCTGCCAGCTGCCTTGTGGAGTTTCACTGGACTTATTTCACTAACAGGTTTTTCATCATCATGTGTGTTTTAAATGCAGGATTTTTTTACGTGTATTTATTGTCCCTTCTTATTGTAATTTTTAATTCAATTTTTAAAAACTCTTTTAAATATTTTAAATAATCTAAGAGAATTATTAACACATGATGATGTTTTTAATCATTAAAAAATTTAAATAACATTCAAATTATCAGTAAATAAAGTAAGCCTTCTCATTTAATTTCCTGTTTTTTAATTACCAGATAAGCACTTTTGATGATTTTTTATGTACTAATTATTTTTTTATTATGAAAAATAAAGATCGATTCAGCTAACATTTAATCAGAAATGTTGGTTTCAAAAGACACTGACTTCAGAAACACACGTTTAAGCGACCACTTCCAATGAAAACTTCATACATAAAAATGTGCGTTTCTGACCTTTTCATTCCAAATTCTCATGTTTACGCGTAGCTACGTTCATTTTTCAGTCTCCTCTTAGAAAATGCAACATGTATTTAAGGTTAAACCAGGTCAAACTTTGACCAACCGGGGACACGATATGGTAGTGACGTATGTGTGGCATCCCTTTAAATTTATGGAAGTGTCAACTTTTAAATATATAAATTTATAACTGCGGTTTGAGCCCGACTGGAATTATAAGTCCTTTAAATATCAGAATAGAGCTGTAAAGAAAAGTCTGGAATAAGATTTGTGAGATTTTCACTGCTTTGATATTTCAAAACTAGCCTCATTATTGACAAAGATAAAGTAATCTTCAATACAAGCTTCTTTAAGCATTGTAAAAACAACCAAGGCTGTAATTTAAAAATAAAAACTCGCTAATAATAATAAAATAGTTGGAAATTTTTCTTATTTACCTTTTGATTTGTAATAGTCTTCCAATCTGGTGTTTTGCCCCCCTTCCAAAGTCTTCTGCCCCCCAAATAAAATGTTCTAGCTCCACCCCTGGCGCTAGTAAACAATAAAAAAGGAGAAGCCCCTCCCTGTTTGTCCAGTGTGAACATCATGAGATAAATGGGCCTTCAAGAACCCCGTTTAGTGCATTCTTGAATACCACATGCAGAGTGCGTTGCTTTTCCAGAGCAGGGAAATATTTCAGTGTTAAGGTTAAATGATAACAGGATATTTGACCTGCAGAAATATTTTAAAATTCCAGAAACTAAAACAGAATGACAAAAATAAAAGCCTCTAAAATTAGTCCCACCATATTAATCAATTATTTAAATCGACGAGTCGTTCAAAGGGGCAGCTTTTTCCTTTCTCGCTCGCCAATTTGGCACGATAACACTTTACTTCAGCACATGTTTTTATCAAAAGTGACTCGTAAATGAGGAACACATTGGGTCACATCTTGGATACAAATAGTAGTGGTGGATTAGGGGCCCTGCTGCTATTAAAGACCACCATGAATGAAGTGGAGCAAAAATCTGCCAACAAAAAAAATGCTTATAAAGCTCAAGTTTGTGACTGACAGAGAGCAAATAGGATAAAGGCTGATAATATTCCACAGAGAGTCGGAGTGCAGCCTGGATGGATGAAGTGGATTAGAAGTCTTAGAGGATTTTCAGATGTGGTCACTGTGTGGTTGTTGAATACTTTCTCCTCTACTGCCGTTTTTGTCATTAATTACCACATTAAAGGGGTTAGATAACCACAGACAGAGGCTGAACTGACACTTTATCAGGATAAATCAGGGTCTTCCCGTTTTTTAATACTCCTTTATCAAGCTGTTTCTCACCATAACTGATTCAAACTTTACTTCTCAAAGCAATTAGTGGTAATGCGGGGAGAGTAAAAGTCTGAATTTGTTGCTAATTAAACCACAGCAGCAAACTTCACCCTGGATGCTCTTTTGGGTGTTGCATTGTGGGAGTACTAAATAAGAATAACACTAATTTGCATAAAGATTATGGTTCTTCTGTTTGTTTCAAAAGAGAAATTAAAATACTGTGAAGCAAGCAAGAAGGAGAGAAAGAACATATTTTATGAAGGTGTATGACTTTTTTATTAATATGTTGTTTATTTCCTTTAGAAAATAACAATAAAACTTGTCTTTAAAACCTGCCTTTTGTTTTTTTTATAATTATGAGAATTGTTTCTTCATGCAAATTCTTGCCATGAGTAGAATCATTGTGGACTTTGTCGCCATCTATTGTTGAAATGACAGGTGTACATGCAAAGAAAAAAAAAAGTTTTATTTTTCTTTTGGCTGCTACATTTAAGGTACACAATAGCAAATCTTCATCCTTCAGTCTCCTCCTCACTCATTCCAACCACCCTCAATCTTCTTAACTATATTCATACATCGTTGATATTCTTCTAGAACACGGATCTGCAACCAGAGGCTCTTTTACTCCTTCATTTTGGCTTTTTGGTTAAAATATAATGTTTTAAAAGGCATCTGTAAAGGAAAAGGTAAGTAAGCAGTAAAGTTAAAAAACAATTAACTTCAACTTTATCAAACTCATTCACAAACAGTATGACGGTGTGAATTATTCAGCTGTAATTCTCCGTTTATCAACATCATACTGACACATTTGGACTTAATTTTGAGCTTCATGTATCACAGAAAATCCATCACTGTCACTAAGCACAACTAAAATTAATGTTACATTAAATTATAATTTATTGGATTATAAAGCAGATTTTTTATTTTTGAAAAAGTCAAGGATTTAAAGTGTGTTTCATGGTTTTAATATATGGAAGGGGTCATTTAATTAGCTCTGATTTAGCTTTTGTTGGTTATATTTATGAATTTGAGGCTGAAATGCACCTTAAACAGTAAAATCAACTTTTTTTATGGCACTTCCTAATTTTTACACCTCCTATTGCATTTTCTGCACTGACACGATCCTATGGCGTAGGATGTCTTTTATTTTGAAAGGAAGTCATGCAAAGTTTCATCAAAAGTCATGAAATATTTTGTGTTTTTTTAATGTTTATTTTTTATTTATGTAAACAAAAGCAATAATTTATTTAAATGTATCATGTCAGTAGCAAAATCATAAATATAAATCAGTATCTTATTATTCTAAAGGGTGAGTGAAGACTTTGTGGCTCCTAGTGGGTTTTGGTTGGCAAGAAATTAACCTGAATGGCTCTTAAAGTGTTGAAGCTTGCAGATCAATGTTCTGGACCTTTTTCCTACTAACTCAAACTTAAGCATCCTTTTACCAACATAATATCTGTCCCTCCTCTCAATAAATCAAAGTGTCATCAGCATACATCATGGTCTACAGAGATTCCTGTCTAACTTTATCTGTTACTGTCCATCCCCACAGAAAACAAGAAGGGTCTCAAAGCTGATTCTTTGTGCAGTCTCACCTCTTCTTGTTCAATGTGCGACAAGAGTGTCAGTAATATTCAAAGGAAAGGCAGTGAGAGCCGTATATGTTTTTGTTCTCTTTCTATTAGAGATAAATGCAGGGAAGCTGATTGAGAGGCCTAGAGGAAATACAAAGATGGTGGTTGATGTGAATGAGGAGGATATTAAGCATTGGGTTAAAATGAGGTGAATGATTGGCTGTGTGACCTATAAGGGTGCAACAGAAAAACCCCAAACTTTTTTTTTTACATGTTATCAGTGAGTGTTACAGCTTAGCTTCACAAAAATATGTTATTTTTGAAAAACATACTTACAAGAACTCATTCTTGATTTTTGAGTGCAATATTTTGCAATTCAACAATAAAAAATATATTCATTTGTTGAAAAAAAAATCGACAATCGAAAGTATGATAAATAAAATAAAATAAAATAAGATTAAATTGAATTGAATTGAATTGAATTGAATTGCATTAATTAATAAATAAATACATAAATAGGATTTCAGTAGGCGGAACATATATTTTACGATTTGTGGGGGAAGGATATTTCAGTCGGACCTAACTGTTAGTTCCATCTGCTGGATTGAAACAGCCCCTGTGAGTGTTTTCTTTTATTTATTTGAGCTTTATGCTGTAAATTAATGAGCCTTCTTTGTGATAGACACGAGTGTCACCTGTGAGTGTATTTCACTGGTAAATATATTCAGAAATTTCATGGCAACACGCGGAAGTTTAATCATTTCGAGGCCCCAAAGCTAACATTAGCTGCGCTGAGCTCTCAACAACACGAATAAGAACTAGCAAGGCTGCTACAAACAGCTTCACCGCGACTTCCTCAACGCTGTCAGGAAGTTATTAATAATAAGTTAGTATTCATGTTTACACGGTTTTTGACTCTTTAAAAATCCTCCTGTCATGTGACACAACCATTAGCTTAAAGTGCGCTGGTGTTAACATGACGTCATTTGCTTCTTATGGGAAAACAGTTTGCTTTAAATGTCACATTTTGTGCCGCAGCTGACTTTTACAACGCAGTACGCTTGACGACACGAATACAAGATGATTTAGAGGATTCAGAAGCGTTTTATTCAACTGTAAAGACTGTCTAGGATCAAATCAGGAGTTCTTCTTTGTTGTGAAATGTTAAAAAGTAACGTTACTCACGTAGAAATACTCGGTAAATAAATAATTACTTGATAAAGAATAAAATGGCTTCTTGTTTAAAAAATGGTTATTTGAAAATAAAAATGAGCAATTTTAGGCTTTTTCCATGTTTAAAAACATTTTGGACTTTATAAACAAAAATAAATGTTTACAATTGTTTACACATTTTCTAGCAACAACAATAAGATTCACTGATACAAGAAGTAAATGACAAAAATGATTCTGAATTAGCAATGTAATATTCGACTATTTTAAACTTTTACGAGTCAATATTGATCATTTGTTTCCCATATTTACATTTTTTGTTTGTCTTTTCAGATAATTGTGTTTCATCTTCTGTTTTTAAGAGTTTTAAATTCTCCAACATGTTGAAATTGTTGCAGATTTCTCTTTTTGGTAAAAAAAAATATTTGTAAGATATACATTAGAAAATAATTACACAGAAAACAAGCCATGTTTAGTAAGTGGAAGATTATGTTGGTCGGATCTGATTATTTACATTTCAATCAATGTATTATTTATAAAGCACCTTTATAAGCAGGAGCAACTAAAGCCCTGGACAGAAAATCAAATATAAATGAAATCATGAAACAATTAAATACAAAAAAGAAACAATAAAAACAGTTAAACAGTAAAAGCAATAAAACAATAAAAACTAACAATACATCTCTACATTTACTGGTTCAAACAGCCCCTTTGAGTCCACCTGTTTATTAACAATGATTGTACAGACAAAGTTTAAAACAACTTAATACTGGTGGGTTATGATAATTACCTTTTTATGCAATAATCTGCTAATACCACTGTTATTCCAGATTACTTTATCAGGGATTAGCATTAAATCAAGCATAAATCTGGAGTGTTATTGCATTCTCAGAGTTCATTTCCGTAGTTTGTTGTAGATGTTGGGCTTTTGATTATTCCCTTCTTCCAGGCATTCTTTTGTAAACAATGTTTGAACCTATAATTTATACAATCAGTTTAATGATTTTGAATTGGCAATTTCCTGTGGCTGCAAAGCAAATGCGGCTGTATTTAGTCCTGCTGAGAGCTAAGCAATGCAACTCATTCAGATAAACCACATTGTACTTTTTTCAATTGCCTATCATGAACTTCACCAATAAACATCGTGTAAAAGTGGGTAAAGTTTATGACATTATGTTTTTTTTCTCAGCGTTGCTGTGTCAGTCTAGAATCCTTCCATCCATTATTCTGCTTCTGTTCTGGGTTTGGGTCAAAGGGACACAATTCTTAGAACATATTGGCAGGTTTTAATCTCTCCGGATTATCTGGGAGGAAACAGAGGTGTTCCTTAATCCCTTCAACCTTCAACTTCTTGATATAGAGCAGCTGCCATCCACGGTCTGAGAAACTCCTGCTACTCTGTGAGGAAAACTAATCATCTGAATACTGGATTTAGAAAAATGAAAACAAAGTTACAACCTACATCGTATTGCCTTCAGTAGGAATACAGGGGGAAGGAAAATCGAGAAGATTGTTTTTGGATTCAGATCTGCTGCTTCACACTCGACTGTGAGACGTTCCAGAGAGCTGACGGTCAAGGATTAAGGAAGTCAATACGACCATGTCTTCTGCAAACAGAAGCAGCAGAATATCTGAGTTTGTTTTAGGAAATTTTGTCCACAACAGAATTAGTAATGAGGGACAATGATTTATGAAATCAAAAATGGATTTTCTGTAGGTAACTTTCCGTCTGTCTTCCTTTTTAGCAGGTGGAGGGATGAGCCTCTCCCCTGTTACTGGCACTGAAGTGCCACAAACAGCAAATGGAGTCGCGACACCCTTTGAGAACGGCCCTCATTTGTCTGTAAAACGTGGGAGCAGCTCATTAACCGGATCCGATGAAGCGTCGTCACTCGGAAACTCTGAGAATCATGTCGACGTGGGAAGCAAAGATCCAGACGGAGAAACTCTCTCTGACGCAGAGACGGACATTAACGGGCGAACGTGTAATTTATCATTAAGCAGCCCTCAGACAGTAGACTCCTCCTTCACTGCTGAGAACGCGTTACACTCCAAAGACACAGAAATACTCGAGTCCTCCAAGACGGCGGATGAAGTTCTCATGTGGGATTCGGCCCGACGCGCCGAGTCCAAACACTCAAATGAACACGGAGGCCCTGTGGGTGCAGACAGACGGCAAACGCCGCCACAGAGAGCGGAGGGGGGCGCCGACAGTCAGGACGGAGAGAGGGAGAAGCAAGATGAGGAGGATGATGAGAAGGACGAAAACACGTGGAGTTACCAGCATCCCGGAAGAACAAAGGACACAGAGGTCAGTGAGCTTTAGGTTTCATCTTTATTTCATCTAAGAAGGGACTGAACATTATTTGACGTCAATAAACATTCCATAATTACCGTATTTTCCAGAGCATAAGCCAGGGTGCAACTTATACTCGGAAGCAACTTATTTGTGTTTTTTTTAAGACATAAATAAGCTCATATATTATTTATTTTCCCATAAAAGGTTGTCATTTAGCATGGGGATCCCCAAACTTTTTCTTGTGAGGGCCACATATCTGTTTTTTTCTCTGATGTTGGGCCGAGGTCAGTTTGTAGGCTAACAGAAGAAGTGTAAAAATCGCAGGATGCGTCCAAACGCAAACATTTAATGTTTTCCAGAAATCTACTCATAACTAGATAGGAGCAAAGACTGCAGAAGAGTGGATTGAAAAGTCACATTCTATGTGGGTTGTGCATCTCTGATAGTGTTTAGGAGGCGGGGCCAAATGTGGAGGCGGGCCATAGTTTGGGGACCCCTGCTTTAGCGGTAGTTTCCTCTGGCAACCACTAGAGTTCGCTTCATCTGAGTATTAATATTTGCTGCTAATAGTTGTAGAAGAAGTGTCGTTCAAAACGAACAAGGAAAAGAATCTGATTGTTTTCTTCTTAAACTTTGATATTTTTCTTATACACATCAAAAGATTTGTTTTTTTGTTTTTATTTATTTATTAGTTACACTGGCCTTGGCGGATTTGCTCTGAAACGTCAGACTTTTCTCCCAAAAGTGCAACGGTGAAGATTTACGCTAGCGAGACACAGAGCTATCATAATCAGACGGCAAATTTCCAAAAGCCACGCCCCCTCAGAGGAGATTTTGGAAACAGTGTTCAAATCAGCATGAAAAATTTATTTTTATAACATTTAGGTTGTGGGATTTTGGTTAAAAACTTCATAATCATAATTAAAATACTACTGGGAATTTTTTTGTAAAAAAAAAAAATAATGTCACGGGGGGACCTTAAAAAGCCATTATCAACTTTAACATTCAGCAGGGACGCATGTCTTATCTTTCTGCACCTCATTTCCAGCTTTCGCGGCACTACTCGTCCTCAGCTCCTGGTCCTAGCACCTCCTCCTCTTCCACTCCCCCTGCTCTCCTCCCCTCAGACGACGCCCCGTGTCCCCCACACATCATGGCCCAGGTTTGGGTTCGTAATGTCCGGGGGATGCAGGACAGCAAGAGCCTGGATGAAATTAGTCAAGCATGTGGAGGTAGGCTTCATCCACACAATGTTTGCTACATTTGTAGTCTTTTCTGAGTCCCAAAATATACCAAAAAACTGTTGGTATTTCTCCTCCCAGGTGGGTCAGGAGCTCGAGGTGGGGGCAGAAGTGGGCAGTCTGAGGGTAGACGGGCAACAATCTCTTCAGCTCTGGAACTAGAGGGTACTGTAAGCCATGAGGGAGACCTGACCAACTTTATCACCAAGAATCTAGAGCAGAAGATCAAAATGAGCTCCAAGCCCAGTCTGGACTGCAGCGATTGTACGTGAACCACTGAGGCAGTCTGTGTTTGAGCTTAAACCCAATTCTCTCCCATTTTTGTTCTTATTTTTGACCTGTTTTCCCTAAAAAAACAAACCTTTGAGTTAGCTTAAATGGAAAACCAGGAGGAAAGGCTTCACAGAAATAAGAAACATTTATTTTAAGGCAATAAATTAAAGCAGTGACAAAGTAAAATGCATTAAGCTGCTTTAGAGTAAATGAAAGTGTCTCCAGCCTTTCTGAGACTTGACGTAATTTAGCTAGCCCATTAGCAGCCGTCACTCTTATCTGATTTTTCCAGTGGGGAGATGCTGACACTCCGCCCTTCACTTTCGAACCTTTCCGAATGAGGATGTCAGCCGAACCAGCCGCCGGATTTAAAGGCAGTAACGCCGTCAATATGCCCTCTGTGGCAGCTCATTACCTCGAGCGGCTGATTCAATTAAGATGGATGACTCACGCTGTTTGGACTGCAAGAATTTAATATTGAGGTCCTGCTGCTGCCTCGCAGGGAAGCTCTGCAGATGGAGAGAGTTAGAGTTGAACCACATGTGTTTTTGGTTTGGTTGACTTGTGGGGTTTGAAACACCAAATAGAATTTTATTTTGTGTTTCTAGTTCATGTTAATTAATTTGTCTTCTAATAAAATTGCAGACTCTTGTTATTTTGCCTTAATACTGACAAAAATGTTAGTGTTTTAGTGTTTCATGTCTCTTTCCTGGCCTGATTCCATCCTCTTCTCTGTCCAGCCGACTGCTCGGGTCCCATCTACAGGAGCCGGGGGTTGTCACGGCGACCAGCGGATATCCCGCCCATCGACGCCACGGTTTTGTTGGACCTTCAGAAGCACGTCCAGGACGTGGCACACAGTGTGGAGCTGATGATGCGGAGCCTCAACGGAACCATCCAGAATGTGAGCTTTAAACTGTTGGGGTTTCTGTCTACGGTATAGGGCCATCGCGATTAATCGACTAATTTAATAGTCGATTAGTCGTTACCTTATATTGTACGGAGTCGGAGTGTTGTAGTGTTGAATACAGCTGTGAGCGTTCAGCACCCAAAACGGCACATTTTTTCTATTTAAGTCAGTGAGACCAAAACTTTATCTTCAGTGTAAAATAGTTTCTCGTTTCTGATGCTGACCTCGTTTAATTGTGTGAATGCTTAGTAAACATTCACACTATAGTGATCCTCCTGCTCCTTTCACACCTTCAGCAATCTTGGTATCAAACTTCCAACTAGTTCAGGACATTACTGCTTGTATTTTTGGAATTTATAAACTTTATAGTTTTTGAAATATTGAGTAAAATATGCCCCATAGGAAATGAATGAGAAAATGTTCAAATTTCACAACTTTAAATAGATTAGCAACAAGCCTTTCAATAAATTCATGGGCTATGTTTTAATCTTTTATAGTCATTTTCAAAAAATATTTTAGCAGCATGCTAACATTTTTGGCTAATTTGTTATATACTGGGTTTTTAAGGCTAATTTAGAGTTTAGCTTCTATTTAGGCAACAGGATAACGTTTTTGACTAATTTAGTTTACCGAGGAGTTTTGGGCTATTTTGGAGTTAAGCTAGTTTATAGATAGATAGATAAGCTCAGTGAATCAGTGAATAGGATCATAATCAATAGCCAGTACACATGCAGTGCCAAGACTACACACCATGTATAAGAAGATAAATAAATAAATAATTCAATAGTAAAAATCTCCAGAGAATATTAAACATATTTAAAAATACATTTCTTAAAAGCCAATATAAATTAATAAAAAATTGGGAGGGGAAGGCAGCTCCTCCAGTGTTTCCAGGTCCTGGATCTAAAATGAATGGCACTAAACTTGATGTGTATGGACATAATAAGAGTGTTTTTCCTGGAGTCCAGCCTACACATGAGCTTGAATATGAGGGTGCGCAGTAGAGCATGTAAGGTCTTAATTCTGTTAAAAACAAACGACTCACTCGTACCCGTCCATCTAGGCTTTCTTAAAACCACTCCTAAAGCATCATTATACGCCACCTGCAGCTTTCTCATCCGGGCTGTGTGCATCGGGGAACAAAAAGCCTTAAACAAAGTCAGCTTGACACTGACTATTTAAGCAATGTGTATTAGGGATATTTAAGCAATTTTACTACACAATTTTAAGAAATTTAGCTCAACTTCAGCACTCTTTCATAGTTCTTCAATAAAATTTTCAACCTTTTAGCAAATTAAACATTTTGCAAATAGCTTTTGCATTTTCAATAAATCCCTTCAGCAATTAAAGTAAATTGCATTGCCGTTTTCAGCAAAAAGCTTCAGCATCTTCAGCGACTACTTCCAGCAAAAAGCATTCTAGCATTATTGCATGTAACGCAACTTTTCTAGTTTAATCTTGTTTTAATACTATAAACTAATGAAGGACCGAGGCTGCACGGCTCATTAAGAGTTTAATAAACTGTCTTCTTCATTGTCTTTATTTTAAGTTAGTTTAAAGCTAGTGATGTGTGCTTTACATCCACTTTACATATGATCCGATTAGTCGACTAATCAGAAAAAATAATCGTTGATTAGTCGACTATTGAAATAACAGTTTGTGGCAGCACTACTACAGTACACACACAATTGATTCTACGCAGAATTAGCCTCAAGTTTTCACTCTAAATATCCTTCAGCTTTGAGTTGAATGAGTTGTCGTCCTCTGGAGTGTCTGACCTCTCTGTCCGTTCATCCAGATGACTGCTCTGAGTGTGGGCTACATCCAAACCTACAGAGACTCCGTTGATAGCCTGGGGGAGTCTGTAGATATGAGCATAAAGGTAAGTGGTCTGTCAAAGTGGCTCTTTAAACTAATAAAGGACATCTTAAAGTCCAACTTCCATCATGATCTATTTTAAATCAAACTTCAAATTAAGCTTTATTTGTATAAAAAAGCTTATTTTTATATCATTTTAAAAACCTTTTATTTATAATGATGATGTTTTTAGCCACAAAAGTGTAATTCTGTAGGACAGTTTATGCAGTTTATTTAAAAATACACCCATGAGTTGTAGTCGGGACTGATGGGATAGAGTAAGCCCGCCCCCTCTTCCTGTCACCCATAACTGAGAGTCAGAATAGAACAGAATAACTTTATCTTTCCCCCAAGGATAATTCTGTTAACTCTTTAACATCTGAGGTGTCGTCCGTGACACTTAAACACAGAATCTTTAACATAATGTAACTTTTCATCCATTAACACGATCATTCCAGTAGATTCTGAAGGAGAAAAGCGGCTCGTCTACTATATGTTGTGAATATATTTATATGAATGTGGTCCAGTTCACATACTGTAAAATGTATTAATGAAATATTGAGATTGTTAATATCATACAGTGTTACATGGATTCTCTAAAGGAGAAGTTCTAACAAAAATGTTCAGATCATTAATATTGTAAACATTGTTCTGCTTCTCCTGGAGGACGTTTCAGTTTGGCCACTAGGTGGCGATCGTGCTATATTGATCTATTAAACCAACATTTATGTCTGTGAGTTTATAAACATGTTCATTCATTCAGAAATGTATGTTTAGGTCGACCGAGTGTTAGCATTAGCCATCCTATTGGAAATCCCATTAAACGTTAGCATCGAGCTAGCTGACTTTAGCCTAATGTACAAAATCAATTTATATTTTTATGAATTGATAATTGATCTGTTAAGTTTAAAACGATAACATTGATTTTATCAACCCATCTGTAAATATTATTGCTTATCTTGAAGCCACTTTATGCAGTTAATATATTATTTTTTTTATGTTGTTAATTTACTGCTCAGGTCATATCATGGAGCTCCACAGAATTATATTACCAAAGTGAATCTATTTTATTATGATTCAAAGTTTTTTTTTTGTTGTAGTTGTGTTGTGTTGGAGACACAACCCTGTTCATGTGTTGTTGTTCCTGCAGGGCATGTACACGTTGATGGCTCGCTGTGAGGAGCTGGATCGCTCCATGCAGCCCATCCACGTCCTGGCTGCACAGATCCGGGACATTAAACGCACTCTGGACGCTCTAGAGGCAATGTGCAAGTAGCACCATCGTCATCTCCAACTCCAGGAGGATTCTGGGTAGAAAATCCACCCTTCACATGTCGAGCCGGAGTCTGGGAAGCATCGCTGGTCATCGCAGCCGGAGTCTGTCCTGACCGTTTCTGTGTCGTGTACGTTTTCAGGGGAAAGGAGCTTGTCTGTGTCTCTGGGATGAGCCTTCTCTTCACTTTTTTTTTTGTTTTAATTGAGTTGTTAAGAAACAAAACTGAACAGACAAATAGAGGAGGGTGTGATAAAAGCATTCTTTACCCCTCCTCTCGTCTGAGGAGTTTTTATCCGTCCTGCCTGCTTGGTTCAGATTGCACTAACCCCTCCTGCCCAGATGGGGGCGACATTTCTGTTTCTGGAGAGTTAAAAATCAAACTTCTCACCAAAAAAAAAAAAAAGACAGTGACTTTTGCACAGGAACAGAAAGTCTATTTTTTTAACTTATGCAAAAACAGATTGACTGCACGCTGAGTCAGAGCAGGCCCACGTCTGCCTCTTTTATGTGTTAATTTATTCACTTTGCTCAGCATGCACGTTTGCTCGTAATCGGATCATTACGCACCTCACATCATACTCCCACTATAAGCCGTCGACTTTTACAACTGCACACGAAACAGGCGAGTTCAGCTGAAAGGTTCTTTAGTGGTCCTGTAACCCAAACGATGGAGAAACTTTAACACAAATGAAAGCCTCAGCTGTGTCTTTGAATATCTGATCAATAATAAACCATTAAGAATCTTCTGGTACTTTAACTTTTCTGTGTTGTTTATATCTGATCAAGTTTTTGATTTTTTTTTCTTTTTTTTATCAAAGCAAATTATTTTATGTTTGTGTCTCAAACTCATCACCGTCTCATAAAAAACGTCTCATTTAGCACTTATTTCTATCTCAGGTCGCTCTTATTGTCTGTTTTGTTACATCTCAACAATAATTTATTTTTGATTTGATCACATTGTTGCTACAAACGGTCTCTTTATTTCTTAATTTAAAACAACAAAAGTGAAGGTTTGATGAAAACGGCTTGTTAAATAAATATTTATTAAATCAAATAATTCTTTTATGTACATTAGACACTTGAAATCCAAACATAATTCCTAAAAATGTTAATAACATGAAGCCTAAAATCACCAATAACAGAGTGAGGTATTGGCTGTAGAAAAAGATGCTATTAAAGTTGACTTTAAGCAAACGCACTACAAATCTAACTCTTGGTAAACTAAAGTCTTGCAGGAAAAATGATCTGAACAAAAAAGATATTTTAGAACAAAATAATTTTAGTTTGAGAAAACAGTTTTTAGAGACTAGAATTGTTTTCTGAACATACGTTGGATCATTTTTCTGACCCGATTGGCAGATTTATTCATTTAAAGAAAATCATTTTTGTCTCATTTTTAAGGGTCCTGTTTTTGCAGTACATTTAACATGTAAGATTAGCTAAGATTTCCTTTCATTCTGCCTGAATAGAAATCATTCTTTAGTGTTAATTTTTGCCACTGAGTTGTTTTTCTCTAACGAGGTAGCGGTCATTTATAATGAGTTTAGTTTGAAAACAGCTTTAAAACAAGACATTTTTAGTTCTGATTGTTTGAATTACATAATGAAACGTGTCGGTCGTTGCACTGCTGAAACTCCAGTATAAAGATTGTCTGTTTGTACTTACAGTAATGTGTGATATGATATAAACCTTATCAATGTTCTATTTTAAATGCAAACGTGTTAAAGAGCAATACTGAAAACAAGGCCACCGTTTATTTTTCTATTTAGACATTATTTGGAGGTTTGAATTTCCTAAACATGTCTTTGGTTGTTGTGTCCTCTGCGAGCAAATATTGTGTTTCCAACATTTTTTTCTCCGATAATTTATTGTATAATCTGTATTTGTTTGTTCCTCTGTCTAAAACACTGTAAAAAGTGAAATAATGGACCAATTAACAACATTTCTGTAACTTGTTAAATTTAAAAATATAAATTTTTATCTGATTAAAATTTTGGGTTGATGGTTTCTCAAGTCAAAACTTTAATTTAAATGCATTAAATTACAGAATTGTTGTTAATTGATCCAATATTTCACTTTTTACAGTGAATGAATTATGAAGACTAAAAATGGAAACTGATGGGAAATTATAAACAAGAGAAGCAATATGTTATTTAGGTCTTAGAGGTGCAGATAAAACAAGATGAGTTCTGTAACAAAATGATTTAATTACATCACATACTTGATTATTTAATTGTCTTAAGTGTGTATTTTATTGAAAAATATTAAATGTACATGTACTGAAAAAAGCAACAAATGTTTCAATAAGAATGGGAAAGACACAGACAATATTATAAACATTAGTAACACATATTGTGAACTGACACAAATGCCAGAATCATTAAGGAAGTCAGAAATCTCACATTTTTTCCTTTTTTTTTTTTCTTTTTACATGTAGTTCCACTGGGATTCCTGCAGGGGGAGACATAGAACTCAAAAACCTCTTTAGGCTAAATCCACTTTCACAAAATTGATGCTTGAATGTTGAAACTTTTGATTATTCTTCACCAGTTTATTTTTTATGATTACCAAAAAAAAAACAAATTAGGATTATCTAAAATAAAATGTCTTTAATCCCCTTGTGAATTTGCCCTTTAGAGTGAAGCAGGTCAGTGTTTTGTACCTTCTGCATCTTGGCACATCCAATGTGACAAAGTCTATTACTAGCTCCAGAAATTGTTTGTCCTTCCTTAAACGAGGGAAGCAAAAAGTACAATTTTAAAGTATGGGGAATTATAGTTTACATTTTAATGTTTAGGAGTTCTCAAGGACACTTCAGATGAGGTCACAATTACACCTCAGACCTGAAGTCTGAAGCGAACTGTCACTTTAAGGTCGCAGACATAGACTTCCTGCCACCAGCCCCAGCAAAACCATCACGTTCGGGTCGGCCGGCAGACTGGCCACGCTGTCAGTGGGTGCTTCCAGTGAAGGCTTTGAGTTGCCGGTGTCAGGAGGGTCAGTTCTTCTAAATTTAGTGTCGGAGGCACTTTTTGCTGCGGAGGCTGCTGTCACACCTCCAGCGTCTACCTCAGATTCAGCTCCATCCCTAGGAGCCTGCTGGTCTGACGCGTCCCCGCCTGCAGTCTTGTACCACTGGCACTGGAAGTCTTTCTTCCAGATTTCTGCCGGATCGGGTTCGGCTGTTTCGTTGTCTTTGTCCGACTGAACCGTTCCTTTTCCCACCTAAAAATGACACAGTGAAGAAAAAAAAATCATGTTTTCAACTGTTTTTAATGTTTTTAACGATTATAAAATTGTTCCCAGTGGTCTTTTAATGATTATTTCGCCGTTTTAAGACTAAATCCATTTTTTTAAGACAGTTTTTGCAGAGTTCATCAGAAATTTCACTCTGAGTTTTGGGCCGGACTGTTGGCCCAGAAGTAATCCTCCACTGATTTCCCATCATCCCTTTGTTTACACTCTCTCCCACCAGCTTACAGCCCCTCACACAACCCCAGTCCAAAGGTAATTTCACACCAAACAGGATTCGAGCCGTGCACGACAAATTCGCTGCTCGCCGCCTGTCATGAGATATGTTCTTGATGGGAGGAGCTACCAGCTACTGCATTTAGGGTGATCGCTATAAGGAACGGTGTCTGTGGATGGCTCACTAAGAATGTATGGAAGACATATAATGTTGAGAAATCAGATTTATTTACTGTGGAGAGTTCTACTAAAACATTGATAATCATGTCTCCATGTTTGAGCTTATATGATTATTGTTAAAAAATGTTCCCGTACAGGGACCTGTGTCTGTATGACAGCCGCTTCCACAGTGTTTCTGTGTCTCTGTGGCTGAGCTTAAAGGCTCTCTGTCTCGCATTAACCCGAGGGGGGAAAAATAAAATTAGGAGACCTTTTTACTTTTTTAAAATGTCTCGATGAGGCCCAAGCCGGCAGCCTCCACACCCTGCAGCGGCTCTCTGCTGGAATATCAAGCGAGTGAGCTCCACTGCGGGAGCGAAAGCTGGCGATCTGTCCAGAGTGTATCCCACCTTCACCCCAAAATAGAGGATGAGCTCTGAGAATGTGCGGCTCCAGCAGATAAATGGGAAAGACGGATGTTCAGGTCAAAAACGCTCACATTAGATTGATAATATACCCACTGATTGAGTCACTGATAATGTCACGTGTCCAAAACTAAGTTCCTGATTGGTAGATGCAACACGGCGACCTGTCAAACTTCAGATATTAAAACTTTGGCTGCGCTGCCTGATTCGCGCCTCGTCACTCTAATCGAGCTGCTGGCAGACCTTTGCGGCGCGCTCATCGTTCAAATCGCGCTGTGGTATTTCAGATCTCCTCATGTGGCATCTGTTCCATTGACTGGAACTCCGCCGCATGAATCGCGTTTGGTGTGAAAGCACCTTAAGGCTCAGTGCAGGGGTCAGTAACCTTTAACAGTAAGAGAGCAGTTTGGGCTTGTTTTCTGAAGATCAAAACCTAGAAGGAGCTCTATAGTCTTCCTTTAGCCTTTAAGAAATTATGAATGGAAGGAATTATCAGACACTATTTTTGGAGGGCCAAATGAAGGGGAAGGGAGAAGGGAAGATTTCGGATTAGGCCTAAAGCTAGCGGTGCAACAAAAACGGTGAGCAATATCAGAGCTATCCATGCGTACAGTTTTGAGCCAACTCAGACGAGGAAGACGAAGACATTAATGGAACTTTTTGTCTCCAAGTGGATGGAGCAGGGACACTTTGTCTCGGCTGGTTTTCATCTGCTCCTGATCCATCACGATTTGAATAAAGAAATACTCTTTCATATGTCTTCCATCATGAGAAAAATGCACTAAAAACATGTTTTTCAGTGGAGTTGGGTTTTCAAAAATACGTTTCTTGGTTTATGTCAGAGTTTTTCTGTCAGTTAAAGGTCATCAGAGAAATGGTTGACAGGTGTTGCTGTGATCAAACTGCACCTGATCCTCCTCTATCGGGTCTTAGCTACTGTCTGTACTTAGCAACTAAACTCAGGGAATCTGCTGGCTGCACCGCTCCCTGCTGCTTACACTCTTGTTTTCTAAATAAACATCTACAGTTCTCTTAATTGGTATAACGCCTAAAATAGATGCTACATTTACAGCTTCCATCAAGTGGCGATAATAGACAATTACTAAGTAACCGCTGTGGGAGGGGGTCACGGGGATCTCAATGCAATCTGTTCTGATTCTTTTTTTACTCCAGCACTCATTTGTCTGTTAAACGTTTAACGTTTTTTACCTTTTCTGCCACCTTTCCAGCCGCTGTGGATGAGGGTGGCAGATGGAGGTAAGCGGAGCTGTCTGGATCCAGACGGACACACCGACCCCTCCCCTGGCAGAGGGATGCTGAGCACAGCTGAGTTGCCGTGGTGATGTTCACGAAGTAGGGTCCCAGCACTTTCTGGACGAACTCCGCCAGGTCCTGGCATTCTCTCTGGGGCACGGGGAGGAGGAATGGATTCTAATGAAGCTGTGAATCGATCTCATAAGATGTGCAATTTTGAGACTTAATGAAAAATTGGACGCAGCCTTTATTTCACGAATGGAAATGGTCACATTTGCATATATATAGAACAGGAAAAACAACTGTGGGTAAAACTAAAATCCGTAAAAAAAAAAGTAAATTAGATGCCTGCACAGTGAGATGTAAGCACTCATACCTCTGTTTTAGGCTCACTTTTATCCCAGATGACAATCCCTGCAGTTCCCATGGCAGCGCTCTCTCCTATAGTGTTGACCAGGTCAGTCTTTAAGAGAGAAAAATGCAGAAAACACAAAAATAAGCCTTTTTCTGAGCCAATCTCATTTCACTTACATTACATAAAGGGATGTTTATGAACTGAAAAAGTCTTTTAGAGCCTGTTAAATCAGAGGGAAACATCTTACCTGCGATAGAAAGGTTTTCGTCGAGGCGTAGACACTCTTGACCAAAGGGAAAACAGGAAGATCAAAATCTCTTCCAGCCAGAGACGAGACCCGTAAAGCCTCTCTTATCTGACCCGATGAGGAAAGCCGGGCTCCAGGAGTGCCGCTCTGCAGAAAGAGGAGCACTTTACACGCCTGTACGAAAAACTCAAATACAGCATAGTTATACAGTCAGAAAATACACTTCTAAACTGTTATTAAAAGCTTTGCTCCCAGTTGAAAGGAAAGTAAATATATTTTCTATCAACTTTGCATTGGATAGCTGCACAAATAAAATGTTGGTATTAGATATTTTTGTTAGTAATATTTAAGGTTCAGTGGAACTGTAGAGGCTGCTAAGAAGGAGATCCTGCAGGTTCTCCTGCTTGTTTCTGGTCCGCTCCAATGAAAATAGATTTTTAGGGTGTTTTTAATATGTTTTTGTGGCTTTTCTCTGATGATTGAGGACATCTACAAAGAAAATTGAGCTTTAAATTGCATTTCTGAATATTTCATTGTTTAAATTGTTGTGAATCAGAAGCAGACGAAAAAAATGCAGTTTGGAAAATTACTTATTTGTGTAGAACAGGTATGGGCAAAGTCCGGCCGGCAGGAATTTCTACCCTTTAGTTTTTCTTGCTTGTATCTGGCCCATGCCGATGTAAATCACATTTTTTGGTGTGTTTTTCATGTGTTCTAGTGGCATTTTCTGATAATTGAGGACATGTATGAAGAAATTTTATCTTAAAATAGCATTTCAGAGCAATTATTTATTTAAATCATTGTGAATCAGGACAAAAATGTTTCGTGTACAACAGGCATGGGCTAAAGTCCGGTCCTCTGGCTATAGTTCAGTCCATGGGCCAAAGTCCGGGCCGTGGACCAAAGTTAAGACCGCGGGCTAAAGTCCGGGCCGGAGGCTAAAGTTAGGACTGTGGGCTAAAGTCCGGGCTGTGGGCTAAAATTAAGACTGTGGACTAAAGTTCGGCCCGTGGGCTAAAGTTAGGTCTGTGGGCTAAAGTCCGGGCCGTGGGCCAAAGTTAAGACCGTTAGCCAAAGTCCGGGCTGTGGGCTAAAGTTAAGACTGTGGGCTAAAGTCCGGGCCGTGGGCTAAAGTTTGGTCTGTGGGCTAAAGTCCGGGCCGTGGGCCGAAGTTCAGACCGCGGGCCAAAGTCCGGGCCGTGGGCCAAAGTTAAGACCGTTAGCCAAAGTCCGGGCCGTGGGCCGAAGTTAGGATAGCTGGCTAAAGTCCGGGCCGTTGGCTAAAGTTAAGACTGCGGGCTAAAGTCCATCCCGTGGACTGAAGTTCAGACCGTTAGCCAAAGTCCGGGCCGTGGGCCAAAGTTAAGATAGCTGGCTAAAGTCCTGGCCATGGACCAAAGTTAAGACCGTTAGCCAAAGTCCGGCCCATGGGCCGAAGTTCAGACCGCGGGCCAAAGTTAAGACTGCGGGCTAAAGTCCATCCCGTGGACTGAAGTTCCGACCATTAGCCAAAGTCCGGGCCGTGGACCAAAGTTAAGACCGCGGGCTAAAGTCCGGGCCGTGGACCAAAGTTCAGACTGTGGGCGCAGGCCAAAGTACGGCACACAGGCTTAATGATAGACTTTAGCCCAATGGCCAAATGAGGCCCTCGTTCAAATTTCTACCAGCCTGCGTGTTCATGTTATAAAATCAATAATATGAAGCCCTAAACACTTTCTAAGAACTTCCGTTTCTTTTATGGCGATTGGCTAAATTAAATTTTGGAAGCCATTGTAAACCTGCAACAACAACCTGTGGTTACTTACTTGACCTACAGACCTGTAGGAGCCAGATGAGAGTTTGTGCTATTTTTCTCTTCACGTGATTAAAATGTAGAAGTTTCATGTTTGAAATTTAAAAATTAATAATGTATTTATATTCATTTTTAAACTCAGATTTAAAGTTAACTAATAGGTTTTCTTTTTTTTCCAGACAGACCTTTTCTTTATTTTATTTCTGGTCTTCAAATATGTAATTTACAGTAATTAGGTATATATCTGTTCCATGTGAAGAAATGAAAAGTTTCCAATTGTAAAAAAACATTAAATGGTACTTTAATTTGCATTTAAAGCATGGGTACCAAAAGTGGGGCCAAATTTGGTCCGCCAAAAGTCATCTTTTGACCCACCAAGTCGTGACTGTGGAGACCGAGGATTGTTTTGGTAAAATCCCATTTCCATTGATTCTTTATGGTGTTCCAAAACTCTACATCTGTAATATACTTTCGCCTTCCACTGTTAGCAGTTTCTTTTGGGTGAAACAACCCACAAGTGAGTCAGCTCTGGGCTTTCTTTTTTGTGTTAGAAATTCCCAAGAGCCTTCACGGTCAATTCTGGTGCTTTTAGCAGCTTTTTCACCTAGCCGGATGGAGCGACATCGGCAAACGGCTAAAGTCTAAAGACCAGCTCAGCGTCTCTCATTAGGATCCCAGTTTGCTGTTTTCATTATAAGAAAGTTTGAAAGTTTGTTTTAGCTTGTTCTTGTATTTCAATCGAAAATGGCCAGTGAGGCCTTGATGTTAAAGGTTTCAGAGACAAATGTTAGATCCCAGCCGGCATGGCCAGGTGGGCCCCATACGGTTTGAAAGTGGGCATAATTTGTGGGCCCTAAATGGGCTTTTCCGCAGTTTTTGTGGTGCCCCCCCCCTTCTGTTTGTCTACAGGGACTCTGCTCCCCAAGGACTGGCAGCCTGGGGGTCCACCCTGCTGGCTCTGCCGGCCCCTTGGCGCAGCGCTCGCTTGCTTATATTACCCTGGGCGGTGGAGCTTGCGACAATGTCCCCGACTGGTTGCTGCTGGCTAGTATAACGAGCAAGCCTTCTGAGCCCCCACTTGAGCTACGGTGGCCAAACACAGAGCGGCCACCATGAAAACTGCAGACAAAGCCAATCGGGGCCCACGTATATTGTCTACACTTAAACCATATGGGGCCCACTTGGCCTTGCTGGCTGGGTCACTATTTATTTTTACTTATGTGTGCTACCTCAATGAATGCAGAATCAAAATAGATAAATAAATTCTTTATTTCATGACATCCCAAAAATATTGTATTTGAAAAGCCATTTAGATTTTGGCCTTTTGAACAAAAAAATGTGGGCACCCCTGACTGAGTTTTCCCTGCGTTCAATGAATGCAGGCCGATTGATTAGCCCTCATTCATCTTTACCTCACCAAATCTGGCCCTCTTTGGCTCGAAACTGTACGGCTGGTTAGCTCTGATGTTGCTCTGCATTTTTGCTGCACCGCTAATGTTATGATGTGGGTGGGAGGGGCTGTAAGCTAGTGGGAGAACACGCAAACAGATGGATGATGGGAAATTGGAGTGGGCTTACTCTTACAGTTTAAAAAAATATATTTCAATTGGCTAAAAATTGCCTTTTTTAATTCAAAAACTGGAAATGCTTTGAAATTAAAAGATTATCGGAGTGAGTCTTAAGGAATTCAAACTGCTCTCTTCTTGTTTTGTCAGGTTCTCATTAGAAAAGCTGTAGTTGTTCAGGGAAGATGCCTCCACCTGCAGCTTGTCCAGAGTCAGGAGGGGGTAGAGGGCGGAGCAGCGTTTCCATAGCCACAGGAGCTGGTCGTTGAGGGCCGCCTCAGCAGGAGTGCACTGGCCGCTGTAATTGCCTAATACTGTTTGGGTGGGGTCGTTGTTGTTGCAGCTCGGGTAAGGAGAAAAGCCCCACAGCGCCTTGGGCCTCAACCTTTTGACCTCACGCAGACTTTCCATCATGACGGACTGGGCTGCTGCTTCGAAGTCCACCTGCAGGGAGACAGATGATCCTTCAGCTCTTTCCCAGAACTTGTCCAAATGTTTGCAAAACAGCAGCTGTTTAGATTACACTGATTTCGAATAGGCGTTAATCCAGGATTAAGAATAAAATTCCTTCTAATTCTACTTCAAGCCAATTTTCTTGATCTAATCCGCCTTTTTTCACCAGTTTTCTCACCTTTGACCACTTCTCCACCTCCTCCGGGGTCCATTTAGGAAAGAAGGATTTCATCAGCTTCCTGGACGCGTCCTGATACATGGCCTGCTTCTCTCGGTTCCTGGACCACTGGGGGAGCCACTCTGCCCAGCGCAGCACCCCCAGCCCCAGGTACCTCGGGGAAGGCAGAGCTGCATCCAAGTCCTGCTGCAGTTTCTGGATGTGGCTGTTGAGGCGTGTGTGCTGCGGAAGCCCCTTGTTGACAGGCGTGTTTTTGTCTACAAAGTAAGGGTAGCTTCCCAGCGTGTCTTCGTAGAAGACGGCGATGCGTTCTCGCTCCATGCCAAAGGACCTGGCATCTGCTCTGTTGGAGCAGGAGGAGTCGAGGATTCCCCAGAAGATGATGAAAGGCTGCCCGGACAGGAGAGGAGGCCGGGCGGGCTGGGGAGGAGCGCTCCTGCAGGGGCAGGCAAAGAGACCGAGGAAGAGGAGGAGCAGGAGGGAGGCGGCTGATGAAAAAGCAGTGGGTTTTGGTTCCGGCTGTGGGTCTGGATGGAAATGAGCTTTGGTGCACGCCATTGGAGTGGCTCACCCGTTCAGGCCGTCACATTCAACCATGTTGCTAAAAAAACAAACAAAAAACATCCATTAGTTTGTAATTTGATGTACAAGTTAAACAAAGTTAAATAATAATTGAACAATAACAAGTCTGCAGCAAATGTACTATCTCTGCTGGTTTTATATTAAAGACTTGTCTGGTTGTGTTGTTTGTGAAGTGAACCGTATAGTGTAGCGACTTTAAGGACAGATGAGTAGCTGGAGACGCTGACACAGATCTACTGTTTGTAAAATAAAGACTCCTTGTCCTTTTGTTTATTCTTGAAACTTTCTTGTGCATTCGATTTTGGAATTGTAGATTCAGACAGCACTGAAAAATGGCGAACACACTATATAGTAGGGCTGGGTGTCAATAGTTTCCAGGAATGATTTGATTAGATTCAATAGAGCCTGAATTCATTCGATTCTGGGTTTTTTTTCGATTCTTTCGATTCTCTCAATTTAGTTTACACAGTTTACACTTTGAGACATATTTCTTTAGAAATACATTAATAATCTACAATATGTTTTTAATACACTTAACTTAGTCTGATACAGTTCACATATTGTAAAATCGTATTAGTGAAGTAATGAGATTGTTAATATCATACAGTGTTACATGGTTTCTCAAAAGGAGAAACTAACAAAAATGTTCAGATCATTAACATTGGAAACATTGGTCTGCTTCTCTGTTTCAGTTTGGCCACTAGGTGGCGATCACGCTATAGCATTTTATTCCAGAAGAAGAAGAAAGTATGAGCAAAAAATGGTGCTTAGACCACAAATGATTACTTTATAAAATAATTCCTTAAAAGAGTTTAGAAAGTTCATTCATGTGAGTTTATAAAGATGTTAATTCGGTCAAAATGTATGTTTGGATCGACCGAGCGTTAGCATTAGCCGTCCTATGGGAAATCCCATTAAACGTTATCATCAAGCTAGCGGACACTGGCTTTATGAGCTAAATCAATTTATATTTTTATAAATCAATTACTGATCTGTTAAGCTTAAATTGATTCAAATCTATTAATTGATTTTATCAACCCAGCGTTACTGTGTAGAGAGTAGTCAAGGAATTCAGACAGCTAGTGAACTCTCAGTAATGAGGAGGGGAAAGGGGGGCGGGGTTACTTCACATTAACAGTCCCACCTACAAATCTGCCACCCTGCAGGAACTATGTCCTAAAATATATATATATATGTGTATAATTTGGGCTAAAATGACTTTAGAAATCAATCAAAAGATGATTGGAGTGGATCTTTAAGACTTTTTTATCGCAGTTTATTGCAGAGTTCATCTTAGTTGTTTATTTTGTTTTACTTGAAGTATATTCTGTTGCTTTCATTTTAGAATTCCCTGTTTTAATATATCATGACCTATTTACTTGATGTTTTTGTTTTCTACCTGATGGTCAGTTCTGTTTAGTTGTGTGTCAGTTTGACTGGTCTCCTATATTTTCAGTCATTTGTTGCTGTTTATGTTTTTTTGCAGAACATTCTGTTTTCTTGGATTGAATAGTTAAAGCTCTGACTCGAAGCATCACATTCTTTAGGGGAAAAACACAATAGCAAAGCAAAAACAATGATTTGGTTTCATTAATTTAGGAAACTGTCCTATCATTGAGTCTGCAGCTCAGCTCGTCCGTTCTGATACTGGAAGGAAATCCAACACATCCGACGCCCTTAAACTAATGTTTTTGACATTTTTACAAATTGCCCAAAAAACAAAAAAAAGTCTACATTTTTATGTTTTCCAGTTTGTGCCTCATCAAAAACCCACAAAAACAATTGCTTGTTAGCAGTGGCAGCTCTGCAAGAGCCCAGATAGCTGCATGTTCTATAACAAGCCATTAAAAAGGGAAGAGTCGCGCTGTGTGAGAAGTGACAGGTGGAAACATGGTGGCTGCAAATCTAAATGTCACAGACTCCTGGAACATGCAGTCTGCTGGTTACAAATAGCTCCACTGCTCTGCCGCTCCGGTGTAGCCTCTTTTCTACAGGTGTTTGTCATTATCCAGGCTCGTTAGATCATTTGATGGGTGGATCATTGCTGGAAAATGAACCGTTTCAACAGTGCAAAACAAAGCAGGGGGGGTGTAATAGCTCACAATCAATTGCTACAAACAATCGTCCTCATTTGAAATAGCGGTGATGGAGTCTGAAATGAGTTTAGTCTGATCTTATTGGCCCTCGCGACGAGCAAACATTCGAATTGAAACGGGAATGAGCTCTCCGTCCTCATCCACATTCTAATGACTTTTTAACACCAATTGATCAATAATTAAGTGACTGATTAAAGCGTGCAGTAGGGCTGTTTGTTAATGCGTTTAGATTTATCCAACAGTCAACTTTTAGAAAAAGAAAATGTCTTTTTAACTACAAATGAATATTTCTGGTCCGTCTGGGTATTTTATAAGGATTTAAATGACGTTGAGAGGCGCGGAATAATCCTCCAGATAACTATAACATAAGCTCTAAATCCAGCCGGGTCAGAGATCACAGAGATCATGGTGTCCTGCAGTGACTTTTGGGTGTTTTTTTTTAGGAAAATAAGCCGTACAACGGTTCTAAAGGTGATTCTAATGGTTCTAACGGAGTCAGTCAGTGAGGAATTGACAAATATTTAAAGGAAATAGTGAAAAGTTTTAGTCCTGAAGGAAATATGTAGAGTTTAACAGACCCTTAAACACAAAATCTTTAACATATTGTAACTTTCCAACCGTTAACATGATCATTCCAGTAGGTTCTGAAGGAGAAAAGCGGCGTGAGCCGCTTTTCTCCTTCAGAACCTACTGGAATGATCGTGTTAATGGTTGAAAACGGTTGAAAAGTTACAGTAAATCAAAGAACATAAACACAGGAGCTCCGGTGTTAAATTATTAAAATGCTTTTCTATTAACTTTATATGAAAAAAATGGTTATATGGATACAGGTTGAGAGTGATTGAACTACAGTTGCAAAACAATTGAATTCTGGGTAATGTAGGAAGTTTAGAGGAGGTCACACTGCTGTCATTTTCTTTAAAACTAAGCCTATTTTTTAAGTAAACAGTCCACACTAACTCAGACATTTGTAGATTATAATCTAAAATAGGACAAATACATATAAAATAGACACTTTTCACTGTGAAATCACACAAAATGGCGACAGGGTCGTGATACGTAACTTCATTTAATGGATTTAGACAGCGAAACCCAAAGAACTGAACGCTGTTTAACACAATTTTACGTAAATAATAAAAGGTAACCTTACCAATTTAAACAGAAAAATATATTATATATATTTTATGAACGTCCTGCTAAACTGTATTTTCATTTCCTGTCTTAGATAGTTCACAAATCGAAGTATTATTCAAATTTCAGTTAAAATCTGTTAGGTTATTTGGTTTATTTACATAAAATAGCTGTCAGGTTTGCCGTTCTAAACCACAGACATAATATATAACCTAAAGTCTTGTTTTTTTTGTTGTTGCTTTTTGGGTTTTTTATGTTCAATTTCCAATATTTATAATCTGGTCACTCTTTATGTAATCCCCGAGCCGCCCGCCGCTGATACTGAGTGGTAAACGTGAGAACCGGCTAATCTGTTCCGGATAAGCCTCTTCTCTGTGTTTACTTTTCTGTTTGGTCAGAGGTTGATCCTTCAGCTCTCCGCTGCTCAAAGTAGAAAAAGATTCCTCCACCTACGCGTTATAAAAATACCCAAATGAAGGCGTCATTTAGCAACAGGTTGAATTAGTTTTTCCAAAAAAACTCAGGAACAAAATGTTTCACGTTCTGCAACAATAAATAGTCTTAAATTGTAAACTTTAAACAGTTTTTTTCTTGTCAAAAAGATTATTTTGGAGTAAAATCTGCTATTTTTTTCTGAGGGTCTAACCTGCCTTTTTTCTATTTCAAATCTTATTTTAGTCATATTACTATTGTAAAAAAGTGAGAATTTACTTGTTTTAATGTAATTATTCGAAATTTTTAGTCTCCAGTTAGTGTTTCTTAATTAAAGAGATTCTAGAAACCTCTGCCCTCGTGTTTGTGTTGAAAAACTTAAAAAGGTTATGACATTTTAGAATTTATTTTATTTATTGATTTTGACAAAACATTAGGAAACTGTGATATATCTGTAGATATTTATGAATATAAATGTTGCTCTTGGTTGTGTCTGGAAACAGGATTTAAATGGAACCAAATGAGTGTTGGATGTGTTCATGTGTGTGTTTCTGTGAGCATATTGTGTGTAGTTAGACTACAGTCATATATCACAATCTAAATGCAAGTTTTTCATCAAATTTAGTTGGTAGACACACAATGACATTTGTAATTGGATGGCGGAGGTCACGTTTTTACACGATATACGGTGGTTTTAAGAAAAAGTAAAAATTTTACGGAGACCGGACTTTCTCTGAAAGTTGACGTGTGTCTGTGGCCGCCTGGACACACTTTGAGGTCGTGCGTAACAGTCTAGTAACAGGCAGGGCTGACACCATTACCACCACAGAGCGGTGGTAGCAAGAATCAGTGGCCGGCAGCAGTTTTGATTGGGCGATATGTAAATGTCGCCGCGCGGCAGCCATCCATATCAAGAGCCACCAGCTGCAAACCAGCCGGTACCCCAGGATATACAAAAAGGAGGCCTTTCTGTATGAGGGCCGCCTCACTTCCACCGTCTGCATTCATGACCATGTGATGGTTCTCCAAAAAATCAGGCAGCAGCATGAAATGTTAAAGATTCTGCTAATGCCTCCCCAACGCATGGTGGCAGTTATATTTATGACGGCAGTATTTAGGTATCTGAAACTGTATTTGTGTTCATTGGAGAGGGAACAAGACTAGATAGTCGGTGCACTGGGTTCAGTACCAAAATCTGGAGCATGGAGATGAGACCTCGTGAGACTTCTTCTGACCACCTGTCAGATATTTCTTGAGTATTTTTTTATTATTTAGTCTCATCTTTTCTTTTAAAGCATGTTTGAATAAAATATCATCAAAACAACTCAAAATATTCTTTCGATTAATAAAGACTTAAAGTTGTTTAAAGTTTGTTGAAAATCGTAAAAACTCATTAGATTTGAACTCAAAGACTTTGAATAAACAAGAAAACAAACAAGGTAGAACGGGGATGTGATTATTTATTTAAGAGAAACATTTAATCTGAAGGGAAACCTCTCTTTTTCATTGTGTAACTAAAATGTAATTAAAACTTTAAAGGTGGTGTAATAAAATGAAAAATCTCAAACATTTCTTGATAGATCTGGTCGATAGAAGATAATCACAGATGTGTTCACTTCTTCTGTTCAGCTGTCTTGATGTTTTGTGAGCATATGGAACAGGTCTGAGTTTTTCTACCACTTCTACTTTAAATAATGTTCTTAGTAATTAACATATTCTGAATAAATTATGAAAAAATGTGCTCACAAAAGAGGCAGCGATGAAAATATTTTTGATTATGTGTTTTTTTAAGCAAATATTGAATTTTCTGACATTTATTTTTAATTATGCCTCTTCACAAGCTATTTAGCTCTTGTATTTTTTATTTAAAAAACACATTTCTTGATATTCTGCAGAAAGGACAGTTTAGATCTTCAAAACTTTCCAGCTCTGTTGCTGGTAGTGACATCAAATCTTAAGAAAATAATCTTTGAATTTCCATTTTTTTCAGTCCTACTTGTTAATTAGTAACATGATACCTGATAACAGCTGCAAATTTCCCATATTTATCTCAGTTACTCAGTAAATTATTCAGCCTAAGTTATTAAAAAATTGTTACATTCCAGTATCAATTATATGAGATAATTCAGAATATTTATATTATAAAGTTAAGCAAAGATATTTAACTAAACTATTTTTGTTTATTTGTTCATTATCAAATCCATTGGTGATGTCTTTATGGAAAATTTGAAATTATTTGCAAAATCTTTCTTTTAAAATGTTGGTCAAATGTATTCAAATAAAGTCATTTAGCTTTATGTTTAAACTTTTATTATGTGATTTATTTGAAATAAAATGTATGTTTTGACAAGAATTGATCCGTTCTGTTTGGAAAGTTAGTATAAGCATCCTTTTTTTGCATGAAACAGATCATATTATTTACATATTTTATTCAACTTTTACATAACAGCTTAATTATTTAGGTACTTTGTTTAAACTTTATTTGTTTACCAAAAGCACCATCAGCTGTTTAAGAAGATCTTCTGGAAACATCGAAATAATTGATGTGATTTCTCTTCTGTAATGAATGAATTCTGTGAATTCTTTGTGGTTTCGGTTGTTATTGAACTGGAGTTGAGAGTAAACTACACTCCTGCATTTCCACCTGTCATTTATAATTGATACCTCACCGTTAGAAATAGACAACACTTTTTTCTTAAAAACCTTTTGGGTTTTAGGTGAAAAGCAACACCTAAAATCTTCAAGTCACTTCAGAAAAATAAGGTGTATTTTTCATAAACTTATATTAGCCCTAAAAGCCCAATTTAAAAAAAATAATCAACAGGAGGAGTGTTTGTTTTTCCAGAAAGAACAAGCTGCACTTTGGATCATTTTGTTTTGCTTTTCCTCATCTGCTCTGCAGGTAATTGCTGCAGGAATACAGGTGGGAAATGCTTTTATTCATTAGCCTGTGAGGGGAAAATGCACCCCCAACTTTTGGTGCAGAAATGATTCATTTCCTGCTTATAACTTCTAATTTCTTGCCTCCATTAGGTGCCACTATGAATATGGAGCATGTAGATGTGTTCAGGTGGAGAGTCTGGTTAAACGATAAAACAGAATTAAAAATGTGTGAGCTTACGAGTTTGATGTGTTCTGCAAAACAAAGTAGCCAAAATCAGATTTCAACCTGATGGTACATTTAACACAAGACAACAGATCTGAAGAACAGGCATAGAAAAAAATAAAACCAGCAGGGAATAAATGAGCCTGCAGCATATTTGCACATTTTCTTTTGGTAAATACATTCTGTGGAATTTAATCACAGAGGCACCATTAGAGAAACTGACATATAATGTGTTGAAATGGAGCTTTAATGGTTGACTTCAGAGAGTAAATAGAAGACTAAAAGCGAGATTAAAATCTAAATGTTGTTATCAAGTTGGATGATGAAATCTACACACAGAAATGGAACTTGTGTAAGTTCTTTCCCTTTTTTAGGTCATGCAAACATGAATTCTGAAGAGTTATTCAGAGCTTTTAAGCCTGTCACTCTAAAAGAAGATTGCTTTTTTGATTTTTTACTTAATTTTGTCCCATAACTATTGAAAACAACGACGGAAGAGAATTAGGACCATGGAGAAAAAAAAGAGGAGTGTGGAAAATTCTGATTTTAATCTCAGAATTCTAACTTTAATCTCAGAATTCTAACATTAATTTTAGAATTCTGACTTTAATCTCAGAATTCTAACTTTAATCTCAGAATTCTAACATTAATTTTAGAATTCTAGCTTTAATCTCAGAATTCTAACATTAATTTTAGAATTCTAGCTTTAATCTCAGAATTCTAATTTTAATCCCAGAAGTCTGACTCTAATCTTAGAATTCTGATTTTAATCTCAGAATTCTAACTTTAATCTCAGAATTCTAACATTAATTTTAGAATTCTGACTTTAATCTTAGAATTCTGATTTTAATCTCAGAATTCTACCATTAATTTTAGAATTCTAACTTTAATCTCAGAATTCTAACATTAATTTTAGAATTCTATCTTTAATCTTAGAATTCTACCATTAATTTTAGAATTCTAACTTTAATCTCAGAATTCTAATTTTAATCCCAGAAGTCTGACTCTAATCTTAGAATTCAGATTTTAATCTCAGAATTCGGATTTCTTTTCTCAGAATTCTGTAAAAAAGATTACTTTAATCTCAGAATACTAATATTATTCTCAGAATTCTAACTTTAATCTCAGAATTCTGACTTTAATATTAGACTTTAATCTCATAATACCTATTTTAATCTCAGAATTCTAACTATTATTACCAAATTCTAAGGTCAAAATCACAATTTCCATGCCCCCCCCCTTTTTTTTCTCATCGGCCCTAAATCCTCTTCCATAAGAGATAATGTATATTGATGAACATTAATGAAATATAAATATTCCAGATTAAAGCCGCAGGCTAGTTTCCAAAAGAATTAAAACAGAGTTTAAGAAAAAGATAGTACACATGAAATGATAAAACACTAATAACAGACAGCGTCAGAAATAATACAAATAAAATCCAAATAAAATGTAGACATATTTTAAAATCAGTTCCTGTTTTGTGATAACATTTTCTTATTTCTGGTCATTACCAAATCAAGATTAACGTTGGGGATCTTTAAAAAAACTAAAGACATAATTGGGCAAAAAAAGGCAGAAAATTAAAGAAAAAAACGTGTTTTTTCAAGTTAAACTAAATTTTAGTTTTTACTTTAATTAAATCAGATTAAAGAAAAGTTAGGAAATAGGAAAAAAAGTAAATTTTCAAATGCAAAAATATGGGATTATATAGAAAGTTTGGATATAAAGTATTTGAATTTAAAAAATATATTTGTGGTTCTCTTCACTACTTGACACAAAGACTAAAACAAATTGGTCATTCTGACAAATAAGTGACATTTTCAATGAAAAAAGAGGCAGAATAGTGAAATTTGATTCAAATTTCAGCTTGAAGTCAACATTTTTCAATTTATGGAAGTTAAAAAATGTTATTTCTATTCACTACTCTGTGTTTGTTTTTGGTGATCCCAAACCTCAGCAAATCCTTATAAAATCAATAACACAGTTTTCTTTCATTTTAAAACAACCTTTTCAATTATTATTTCATTAAATTTGTTTTAAAACAGCTCAATTATTTTACTTTTCTTCATTTACATCATATTTTTCAAAAAGAAAACTTACTGATAGAGTTGCCGCTCTTTAAATGAAGCCATCTTGCGCCCGTAAACACGCCATATCAGCCACGTATGACTTTGTGGATCCTGCAGCACAAACAAAATCTGCATTTTTGCAGTTTTTACTACATTTTTGCAGCTCAAAGTGACATTAAAGCTAGAATTTAATTTTTAAAAACCATTCACCTGCATCAAATATTCAATAAAGTAGCTCCATATGAAAATGGATGCATTATTCATCAAACGATATGACATTATTACTAAAATCTGATCTTTGTGTTCATTTGCTTTTACTCTTCGTCTCATGCCTCATTTTACTTACAGAATCCACATCTCTCACTTCCGTAAGTCATTGATTGTTTTATCCCAATTACCTAGTTAACCTTTTGTTACTCCTCCCGTCTATGACAGGTTGTGTGTCTTTATGGTGTTAATCTCTATTGTGTCTTTTTCTTTAGGGGTTCTAGATATATAGAACTCAAGCTTCAAACATCATTCACAGCTTTTTTAATCACACTGAGTTTGGAAAATTAGATTTTCTTTGCAGTTTTGCACAAAAAAATTGAATTAACTTTAGACATTTTTTATCAATTACTTTAAAACAGAAAAAAAACCAAGATGAAAGTATTAAATAACTTACATTGCACAGCATGCAACTTAAATGCAAAGCAAGAAACAGTTCTTAGATTTCAAAATAAAAGCAACCAAAGTTGGTAAAAAACAAATGAGTTAAAACCAGAAAATAAAAATATTAAGAATCACTACATTTATATAAATATAAAACTAATGACTAAAGAGTAGAATAAAATGTAAAGCATTTTCTACAGCCGCCAACATTTCAAGTGATTAATTTTTCATAAGACATGATAAACTTACCCAGGTCTGTCTTATTCCCTGCACAGGTGTGAAGACATCTGAGCTTCGGCTCCTGCTATATTTTTGTTCCTCTGTCTTCGGTTTTATTCGACACTCTTCCAGGTAGAAAAACAAAATAATGCCGCTGGGGTATCTGAGGACATGAATAAGCAGAGCATGTAAAAACCTGCTACAAAGAGGCTACTCACATCCAAAAGATGCACGTAGAAGAAGAAAAAAAGATCGACAGGGAGCGGATAAAAAGAGACGGAAATAGAAAAGAGAATTAAAAGTTGCCGGGAGAGGAAGTGATGGCGAAAAACTAAGAAGGAAAGCTATGAAACAGGTGTGAAAGGAAGCCAAAGAGAGATAGAGGGGACATCTAAGGTATATCCGTTTGAGTGACAGAAGCATGGGCAGGCACATGCATGGGTGTGTGTGTGATTTCACCCTCACTGTAAGGCTAAGCTTCCTTAATGAACGATGGTAAGCAGGGTCAGAGTAGACCACGGCGGCCCACATGACCACTGACACTGTTTGTAATCCAATAATTCCCTGCTCCCCCACTGTGACTCTTCACTAGACAAACGCTGGAGCCGCTGAGGATCACACCTGACATCCTCCTCACCTCCTAACTCCTTCATCCTTTAAAAGACTTCTTTTTTTTGTCTTTTTCAGTTACCGTCCTCCTGCTTCACTTTAGAATTTGCTTTTTAAGTTCTCCTTTCTTGAGGCTTTTGCTCCTCTGCCTCCCAAATCCCAATCAGGATAATCTAGCTTCCTGTTTTGGTCGACTCTGAGGTCTTCCACCTTTTAGTAGCATTTTATCTGCTGGGATAACAGGTGGAACTGTCTTAAATAAAAAAAATAGAAATAAAGCATTCTTTTATTATTTACAATCCAGATTTTAACTATAAATATAGACCAGGGCTGGGCAAACTACGGCACGGGGGCCATTTGCATTTAATCTGACCCACTAAACTGTAGTAAAATTGTATTGATGATAATCCTTATTGTAAGGGCTGCACGGTGGCGCAAGTGGTAAGCGCTCTCGCCTCACAGCGAGAAGGCCCCGGTTCGAATCCCGGCTGGGACCTTTCTGTGTGGAGTTTGCATGTTCTCCCCGTGCATGCGTGGGTTTTCACCGGGGACTCCGGCTTCCTCCCACCGTCCAAAAACATGCTTCATAGGTTAATTGGTGACTCTAAATTGCCCCTAGGTGTGAATGTGAGAGTGAATGGGTGTGTGATTGAGGCCCTGCGACAGACTGGCGACCTGTCCAGGGTGTACCCCGCCTTCGCCCTTCAGTAGCCGGGATAGGCTCCGGCACCCCCGCAACCCCGAAAGGGACAAAGCGGTCAAGAAGATGGATAATCCTTATTGTCTGAATGTTTAGTAAACATTCACACAATAATGATTCTCCAGCTCGTTTCCCTACGTTTTTTCAGCACGTAAAAACTCAATCACACTTTCAGCGATTTCAGCAAACGTTCAGCTTGTTCAGGACATTCCTTTAGGTATTCATAAACTTGAAAGTTTTTGAAATATTCAGCAAAATATGGCATAGGAAATGAATGAGAAAGTCTTCAAATCTAAAATTTTAGGTAGATCAGCAACAAGCCTTTAAATATATTCATGGGCTATGTTTTAATCTTTTATAGTAATTTTACTAATTTTCCTTTACCTGATATTTTAGCAACATGCTAACGTTTTTTGCTAATTTGATTTCTACTGGGGTGTTTTAGTCTAATTTAGAGTTATATTTTAGCATCAGGTTAACTTTTAAACTAGTTTAGGCTTTAAACTAGTTTAATTTACTGGGGAATCTTGGGAAGTTTGGCTAATTTGGCACCTACTTTCATTTTTTATGCTAATTTGGAGCTAAGCTAATATTTTAGTAACATGCTACTGTTTTTGGTTAATTTGTTATCTTTTTTAGGCTAATTTATAGTTTAGCTTCTATTTTAGCTTTAGGCAAACTTCTT